>NW_026562294.1:2500-12500 GCF_027943255.1 Anastrepha obliqua
CGTATTCCCTTTCGTTCAAAATAATTCAAGTATTTTAATTATTTTTAAATATATTTTTATTAATATTTTTTTTTTATTAAAAACTTGAAAATTTTCGGCTTTCGCCTTGAACTTAGGACCGACTAACTCGTGATCAACCACTGTTCACACGAAACCCTTCTCCACTTCAGTCCTCCAAGGTCTCATTCGATTATTTGCTACTACCACCAAGATCTGTACCAATAGCGGCTCCATGCAGGCTTACGCCAAACACTTCTAAGCACACTATTGTACCCTCCTACTCACTAAAGTTTCAAAATTTATAAATCAATCGAAATTGTTTTATAAATCATCTACTTTAGCGGTAATGTATAGGTATACAACTTAAGCGCCATCCATTTTAAGGGCTAGTTGCTTCGGCAGGTGAGTTGTTACACACTCCTTAGCGGATTACGACTTCCATGTCCACCGTCCTGCTGTTTTAAGCAACCAACGCCTTTCATGGTATCTGCATGAGTTGTTAATTTAGGCACCGTAACATTACGTTTGGTTCATCCCACAGCGCCAGTTCTGCTTACCAAAAGTGGCCCACTGGGCACATTATATCATAACCTCAACCTTCATATCAAGAAAGGTGAGGTTCTTACCCATTTAAAGTTTGAGAATAGGTTAAAATCGTTTCGACCCTAAGGCCTCTAATCATTCGCTTTACCAGATAAGATTATTTTATATAATTTTTAAATGCACCAGCTATCCTGAGGGAAACTTCGGAGGGAACCAGCTACTAGATGGTTCGATTGGTCTTTCGCCCCTATACTCAATTCTGACAATCGATTTGCACGTCAGAACTGTTTCGGTCTTCCATCAGGGTTTCCCCTGACTTCAACCTGATCAAGTATAGTTCACCATCTTTCGGGTCACAGCATATATGCTCAAGGTACGCTCCAGTTAGAGGTATAAATAATAATAAATTATCATTATACATAACTATATGGAACGCCCCGGGATTGAATTAATTGACTATTTATTAAAAAATAGACTAAAAATTAATCCCATTATATTTAAGTTAAGTTAATTATGCCATTAAGTTTAATATAACTCAATGACTTGCACATATGTTAGACTCCTTGGTCCGTGTTTCAAGACGGGTCCCGAAGGTATCCTGAATCTTTCGCATTGTTAATCATATAAATGCATACAAATAAATATTAATATCATAGATATTAAATTTTTTGTAAAATTCAAAAAATGAATTTTAGCATTATATATAATAAAATCTATCAACACTTTATCAAATCATTAGTATTTATTTTATGTTAATATGCTTAAAAAGCAAATTAATTTAAATAAACTTAATATCACCAATGATCTTTTGATAAATACTTTATTATGTTAATAGATTACAATGTCCTTATATGAAAAAAATGCACATTATTTTTTTAATTATTTAATGATGAATTTTTCATAATGGATATTCAGGTTCATCGGGCTTAACCTCTAAGCAGTTTCACGTACTATTTAACTCTCTATTCAGAGTTCTTTTCAACTTTCCCTCACGGTACTTGTTTACTATCGGTCTCATGGTTATATTTAGTTTTAGATGGAGTTTACCACCCACTTAGTGCTGCACTATCAAGCAACACGACTCTTTGGAAATATCTTTCTAGTAATCATTAACGTTATACGGGCCTGGCACCCTCTATGGGTAAATGGCCTCATTTAAGAAGGACTTAAATCGTTAATTTCTCATACTAGATATTAAGATATTCCATACACTGCATCTCACATTTGACATATAGACAAAGTGACTTAGTGCTGAACTATTTTCTTTTCGCTCGCCGCTACTAAGAAAATCCTTGTTAGTTTCTTTTCCTCCCCTCATTAATATGCTTAAATTCAGGGGGTAATCCCATATGAGTTGAGGTTGTTTTAATATTCTTTTTTTATCTTCTCACAATTTAATAAAAAAATTATATCATCTTTTCATCTCTATTTTTCTTTTCTCCTTTTATATATTGTAAATATATAAAAATAATAATAATGTAAAATGAGGCAATCCTAGAATAAAAAATTTAATTTTTATGCTAGACATTCCTCCTTTTAATTACATATATAAATTATTATTTTATATATATATATAAATAATATGAAAATTTTTTGTAAAGAATACTTAGATTCAATATTTTCATCATTTCATTTTATTTGAGAGGATTTTTTTTTTAAAGAATATATAATAAATAAAATTCATTATATATCTTTATTTTTTTTGCTATTAATATTATGAATTATTTAAAATCCAATAATATACACATTTGCTTAAATTCAATTATTTTTATAAAAGAATAAGCAACTTATTTAGCATAGTCTTACAACCCTCAACCATATGTAGTCCAAGCAGTACTTTAAAATTGAATTTAATGTACATAACAGCATGGACTGCGATATGCGTTCAAAATGTCGATGTTCATGTGTCCTGCAGTTCACACGATGACGCACAGTTTGCTGCGTTCTTCATCGACCCATGAGCCAAGTGATCCACCGCTTAGAGTATTTTTTTATTTATTTTTATTTATAACAAATGTCAATTTTTTTTTGCATATATTAATTGAAAGAGTAAAATTAAATAATATTAATAATATATAAATTGATTTTCTTTCAATAATATATATCAAATATATTTAACTCTAAACATTTTTATTAAGTTGCGAATGTCTTAGTTCAACAATAATACAGTGGTGGTATTTATTATGATTCAATTATTTTGTATTTTTTTAATCATTTTATGTATATATAATAATATAATAAATATATACCACTTTTGTTATTGTGAACAAATTAACTTATCATTCAATCAAATGAATAATAAGTACAACTTTTTATTTTCATGTTTAAAGGTTTTTAAAAGAAAAAAATAAGAAAAAACATTACAAAATGTACCATCATATATTATATTTAATATGATATAATTGATGGATCACAAATTGAATGAAAAAGAATAAAAAGAATTATGGATTCAAAATAATTATATAAATTTTTTTTTTTTTTCTTTTTTTTTTTTTTTTTTTTTTCTTTTTGTTCGTTTGTTTGCTTGTCTGTTTGTTTGTTTGTTTGTTTGTTTTTCTTACGGATATGGAACACAATAATGATCCTTCCGCAGGTTCACCTACGGAAACCTTGTTACGACTTTTACTTCCTCTAAATAATCAAGTTCGGTCAACTTTTGCGAAACAACCGTGACACACGAGGCGTCACAGTGATCACGTCCGGAGACCTCACTAAATAATTCAATCGGTAGTAGCGACGGGCGGTATGTACAAAGGGCAGGGACTTAATCAATGCGAGTTAATAACTCGCACTTACTGGGAATTCCAAGTTCATGTGAACAGTTTCAGTTCACAATCCCAAGCATGAAAGTGGTTCAGCGGTTTACCCGGACCTCTCGGTCTAGGAAATACACGTTGATACTTTCATTGTAGCGCGCGTGCAGCCCAGGACATCTAAGGGCATCACAGACCTGTTATTGCTCAATCTCGTTACTGCTAGACGCAATTTGTCCATTTAAGAAGCTAGTGTCCTTATAATGGGACAAACCAACAGGTACGACTCCACTTATATAAACACATTCAAACACTTGTACATTCAAGATGTACGCATGAAAGAAGGCTATATAAGTTTCAACATCATAATCCTGAAAGCATCTATTTAATATATTTGAGTCTCGTTCGTTATCGGAATTAACCAGACAAATCACTCCACGAACTAAGAACGGCCATGCACCACCACCCATAGATTCGAGAAAGAGCTATCAATCTGTCTTACACGCTTATGTTCGGACCTGGTAAGTTTTCCCGTGTTGAGTCAAATTAAGCCGCAGGCTCCACTCCTGGTGGTGCCCTTCCGTCAATTCCTTTAAGTTTCAGCTTTGCAACCATACTTCCCCCGGAGCCCAAAAGCTTTGGTTTCCCGGGAAGCGACTGAGAGAGCCATAGTAGTAGCTACACCCAATTGCTAGCTGGCATCGTTTATGGTTAGAACTAGGGCGGTATCTGATCGCCTTCGAACCTCTAACTTTCGTTCTTGATTAATGAAAACATCTTTGGCAAATGCTTTCGCTTAAGTTAGTCTTACGACGGTCCAAGAATTTCACCTCTCGCGTCGTAATACTAATGCCCCCAAACTGCTTCTATTAATCATTACCTCTTGATCTAAAAACCAATGAAAGTAGAACAGAGGTCTTATTTCATTATTCCATGCACAAAATATTCAGGCATTTGGAGCCTGCTTTAAGCACTCTAATTTGTTCAAAGTAATTGTACCGGCCCACAACAACACTCGATGAAGAGCACTGAAGTAGGTTTAAATAGGAGGAATATATAAAAAATACATTGTATTAATTATATATAAGAACTCCACCGGTAATACGCTTACATACATAAGGTAATGTACATACCACAATATATAGTTGTACTACCCGTATGAAGCACAAATTCAACTACGAACGTTTTAACCGCAACAACTTTAATATACGCTATTGGAGCTGGAATTACCGCGGCTGCTGGCACCAGACTTGCCCTCCAATAGGTCCTTGTTAAAGGATTTAAAGTGTACTCATTCCAATTACAGGGCCTCGGATATGAGTCCTGTATTGTTATTTTTCGTCACTACCTCCCCGAACTGGGAGTGGGTAATTTACGCGCCTGCTGCCTTCCTTAGATGTGGTAGCCGTTTCTCAGGCTCCCTCTCCGGAATCGAACCCTGATTCCCCGTTACCCGTTGCAACCATGGTAGTCCTAGATACTACCATCAAAAGTTGATAGGGCAGACATTTGAAAGATCTGTCGTCGGTACGGGACCATACGATCTGCAAGTTATCTAGAGTTCAACCAATTTAACGATCAAATGATCGCTTGGTTTTAGTCTAATAAAAGCACACGTTCCATAAGGTCCGTGTTTATATTGCATGTATTAGCTCTAGAATTACCACAGTTATCCAAGTAACTGTTAACGATCTATGGAACCATAACTGATATAATGAGCCTTTTGCGGTTTCACTTTTAATTTGTTTGTACTTAGACATGCATGGCTTAATCTTTGAGACAAGCATATAACTACTGGCAGGATCAACCAGAATAATATTTGTATTTATATATTTTTCTTTGTTTTTCATATTTGAAAATTTCATAAATTACGGTGTATATAAAAAGTAAAGGGGCGACCCCCCTTTAGCTTTTCTTATCAAAATTCAAAAACCGTTTTTTATGAAAAAGAATTTTCGTTCTCTATATTATATATTTTATATAAAAATATAAGAACGATATTTCTTCTTAATATTTGCCAATTTTCAAATAATTTATCATTCTTAATAACATTTTACTTTTTTTTCAAATGCATTTTTAATGTAATAATTTCATATATTACATAATTTTTCTCTTTGAATTGAAATTAATAATTTCATAATTCTATTTTTTAATCATAAATATATATGATTGAAAAAATTTTCTCCTCTTTTCCTTTGTTTAAAATTTAATTTTTCTTATAAATTTTTGTTTTTCTTATTTTTTTCTCTTCATCATCTGTTTAATTTCCTGTATTTATACAAGAAACAAACAGTTGAGGATAATTTCTATGTAATGCTAGTATAGAATATAAAATTTTGAATTCAAAAATTTATTTCTATTTAAACTAACTATAGAAAACCAGGAATAAAATACAATAACACCAATATGCCATAACATGTTAGTATAGAATATAGATTCTTCATATATGTATATATATTCGAAAATTTTTTCTATTTAAACTAACGTATGGAAAACCAGGAATAAAATCATAATATTACCAGTTTAATATGGCTCAAATTCGAGTTTCATATAGTTATGATTCGATTTATATGCTTCAATATCATTGGTTAGTTAACTTTTGATATTTTCATATTATATCACATGCCTTCACCGTGAGTGTTTTTTGCCATGCACACCTCACATTGTCAAAAATGTATGGGAAAAATTCATTTCAATACATTTCAGTTTGATTTGAAATGTCTTTATTATATATTTTAGTGCCAATATGCCAAGGTTATATTCCATAACTCTCTATTTAAACTAACGTATGGAAAACCAGGCATAAAATCACAATATTACCAGTTTAATATGGCTCAAATTCGAGTTTCATATAGTTATGATTCGATTTATATGCTTCAATATCATTGGTTAGTTAACTTTTGATATTTTCATATTATATCACATGCCTTCACCGTGAGTGTTTTTTGCCATGCACACCTCACATTGTCAAAAATGTATGGGAAAAATTCATTTCAATACATTTCAGTTTGATTTGAAATGTCTTTATTATATATTTTAATGGCAATATGCCAAGGTTATATTCCATAAAATGTTAGTATAGAATATAGATTCTTCATATATGTATATATATTCGAGAATTTTTTTCTATTTAAACTAACGTATGGAAAACCAGGCATAAAATCACAATATTACCAGTTTAATATGGCTCAAATTCGAGTTTCATATAGTTATGATTCGATTTATATGTTTCAATATCATTGGTTAGTTAACTTTTGATATTTTCATATTATATCACATGCCTTCACCGTGAGTGTTTTTTGCCATGCACACCTCACATTGTCAAAAATGTATGGGAAAAATTCATTTCAATACATTTCAGTTTGATTTGAAATGTCTTTATTATATATTTTAGTGCCAATATGCCAAGGTTATATTCCATAACATGTTAGTATTAGAATATAGATTCTTCATATATGTATATATATTCGAAAATTTTTTCTATTTAAACTAACGTATGGAAAACCAGGCATAAAATCACAATATTACCAGTTTAATATGGCTTAAATTCGAGTTTCATATAGTTATGATTCGATTTATATGCTTCAATATCATTGGTTAGTTAACTTTTGATATTTTCATATTATTTCACATGCCTTCACCGTGAGTGTTTTTTGCCATGCACACCTCACATTGTCAAAAATGTATGGGAAAAATTCATTTCAATACATTTCAGTTTGATTTGAAATGTCTTTATTATATATTTTAGTGCCAATATGCCAAGGTTATATTCCATAACATGTTAGTATTAGAATATAGATTCTTCATATATGTATATATATTCGAAAATTTTTTCTATTTAAACTAACGTATGGAAAACCAGGCATAAAATCACAATATTACCAGTTTAATATGGCTTAAATTCGAGTTTCATATAGTTATGATTCGATTTATATGCTTCAATATCATTGGTTAGTTAACTTTTGATATTTTCATATTATTTCACATGCCTTCACCGTGAGTGTTTTTTGCCATGCACACCTCACATTGTCAAAAATGTATGGGAAAAATTCATTTCAATACATTTCAGTTTGATTTGAAATGTCTTTATTATATATTTTAGTGCCAATATGCCAAGGTTATATTCCATAACATGTTAGTATTAGAATATAGATTCTTCATATATGTATATATATTCGAGAATTTTTTCTATTTAAACTAACGTATGGAAAACCAGGCATAAAATCACAATATTACCAGTTTAATATGGCTTAAATTCGAGTTTCATATAGTTATGATTCGATTTATATGCTTCAATATCATTGGTTAGTTAACTTTTGATATTTTCATATTATTTCACATGCCTTCACCGTGAGTGTTTTTTGCCATGCACACCTCACATTGTCAAAAATGTATGGGAAAAATTCATTTCAATACATTTCAGTTTGATTTGAAATGTCTTTATTATATATTTTAGTGCCAATATGCCAAGGTTATATTCCATAACTCTCTATTTAAACTAACGTATGGAAAACCAGGCATAAAATCACAATATTACCAGTTTAATATGGCTCAAATTCGAGTTTCATATAGTTATGATTCGATTTATATGCTTCAATATCATTGGTTAGTTAACTTTTGATATTTTCATATTATATCACATGCCTTCACCGTGAGTGTTTTTTGCCATGCACACCTCACATTGTCAAAAATGTATGGGAAAAATTCATTTCAATACATTTCAGTTTGATTTGAAATGTCTTTATTATATATTTTAATGGCAATATGCCAAGGTTATATTCCATAAAATGTTAGTATAGAATATAGATTCTTCATATATGTATATATATTCGAGAATTTTTTTCTATTTAAACTAACGTATGGAAAACCAGGCATAAAATCACAATATTACCAGTTTAATATGGCTCAAATTCGAGTTTCATATAGTTATGATTCGATTTATATGTTTCAATATCATTGGTTAGTTAACTTTTGATATTTTCATATTATATCACATGCCTTCACCGTGAGTGTTTTTTGCCATGCACACCTCACATTGTCAAAAATGTATGGGAAAAATTCATTTCAATACATTTCAGTTTGATTTGAAATGTCTTTATTATATATTTTAGTGCCAATATGCCAAGGTTATATTCCATAACATGTTAGTATTAGAATATAGATTCTTCATATATGTATATATATTCGAAAATTTTTTCTATTTAAACTAACGTATGGAAAACCAGGCATAAAATCACAATATTACCAGTTTAATATGGCTTAAATTCGAGTTTCATATAGTTATGATTCGATTTATATGCTTCAATATCATTGGTTAGTTAACTTTTGATATTTTCATATTATTTCACATGCCTTCACCGTGAGTGTTTTTTGCCATGCACACCTCACATTGTCAAAAATGTATGGGAAAAATTCATTTCAATACATTTCAGTTTGATTTGAAATGTCTTTATTATATATTTTAGTGCCAATATGCCAAGGTTATATTCCATAACATGTTAGTATTAGAATATAGATTCTTCATATATGTATATATATTCGAAAATTTTTTCTATTTAAACTAACGTATGGAAAACCAGGCATAAAATCACAATATTACCAGTTTAATATGGCTTAAATTCGAGTTTCATATAGTTATGATTCGATTTATATGCTTCAATATCATTGGTTAGTTAACTTTTGATATTTTCATATTATTTCACATGCCTTCACCGTGAGTGTTTTTTGCCATGCACACCTCACATTGTCAAAAATGTATGGGAAAAATTCATTTCAATACATTTCAGTTTGATTTGAAATGTCTTTATTATATATTTTAGTGCCAATATGCCAAGGTTATATTCCATAACATGTTAGTATTAGAATATAGATTCTTCATATATGTATATATATTCGAAAATTTTTTCTATTTAAACTAACGTATGGAAAACCAGGCATAAAATCACAATATTACCAGTTTAATATGGCTTAAATTCGAGTTTCATATAGTTATGATTCGATTTATATGCTTCAATATCATTGGTTAGTTAACTTTTGATATTTTCATATTATATCACATGCCTTCACCGTGAGTGTTTTTTGCCATGCACACCTCACATTGTCAAAAATGTATGGGAAAAATTCATTTCAATACATTTCAGTTTGATTTGAAATGTCTTTATTATATATTTTAGTGCCAATATGCCAAGGTTATATTCCATAACTCTCTATTTAAACTAACGTATGGAAAACCAGGCATAAAATCACAATATTACCAGTTTAATATGGCTTAAATTCGAGTTTCATATAGTTATGCTTCGATTTATATGCTTCAATATCATTGGTTAGTTAACTTTTGATATTTTCATATTATTTCACATGCCTTCACCGTGAGTGTTTTTTGCCATGCACACCTCACATTGTCAAAAATGTATGGGAAAAATTCATTTCAATACATTTCAGTTTGATTTGAAATGTCTTTATTATATATTTTAGTGCCAATATGCCAAGGTTATATTCCATAACTCTCTATTTAAACTAACGTATGGAAAACCAGGCATAAAATCACAATATTACCAGTTTAATATGGCTCAAATTCGAGTTTCATATAGTTATGATTCGATTTATATGCTTCAATATCATTGGTTAGTTAACTTTTGATATTTTCATATTATATCACATGCCTTCACCGTGAGTGTTTTTTGCCATGCACACCTCACATTGTC
>NW_026562294.1:17500-26524 GCF_027943255.1 Anastrepha obliqua
TAATTATGCCATTAAGTTTAATATAACTCAATGACTTGCACATATGTTAGACTCCTTGGTCCGTGTTTCAAGACGGGTCCCGAAGGTATCCTGAATCTTTCGCATTGTTAATCATATAAATGCATACAAATAAATATTAATATCATAGATATTAAATTTTTTGTAAAATTCAAAAAATGAATTTTAGCATTATATATAATAAAATCTATCAACACTTTATCAAATCATTAGTATTTATTTTATGTTAATATGCTTAAAAAGCAAATTAATTTAAATAAACTTAATATCACCAATGATCTTTTGATAAATACTTTATTATGTTAATAGATTACAATGTCCTTATATGAAAAAAATGCACATTATTTTTTTAATTATTTAATGATGAATTTTTCATAATGGATATTCAGGTTCATCGGGCTTAACCTCTAAGCAGTTTCACGTACTATTTAACTCTCTATTCAGAGTTCTTTTCAACTTTCCCTCACGGTACTTGTTTACTATCGGTCTCATGGTTATATTTAGTTTTAGATGGAGTTTACCACCCACTTAGTGCTGCACTATCAAGCAACACGACTCTTTGGAAATATCTTTCTAGTAATCATTAACGTTATACGGGCCTGGCACCCTCTATGGGTAAATGGCCTCATTTAAGAAGGACTTAAATCGTTAATTTCTCATACTAGATATTAAGATATTCCATACACTGCATCTCACATTTGACATATAGACAAAGTGACTTAGTGCTGAACTATTTTCTTTTCGCTCGCCGCTACTAAGAAAATCCTTGTTAGTTTCTTTTCCTCCCCTCATTAATATGCTTAAATTCAGGGGGTAATCCCATATGAGTTGAGGTTGTTTTAATATTCTTTTTTTATCTTCTCACAATTTAATAAAAAAATTATATCATCTTTTCATCTCTATTTTTCTTTTCTCCTTTTATATATTGTAAATATATAAAAATAATAATAATGTAAAATGAGGCAATCCTAGAATAAAAAATTTAATTTTTATGCTAGACATTCCTCCTTTTAATTACATATATAAATTATTATTTTATATATATATATAAATAATATGAAAATTTTTTGTAAAGAATACTTAGATTCAATATTTTCATCATTTCATTTTATTTGAGAGGATTTTTTTTTTAAAGAATATATAATAAATAAAATTCATTATATATCTTTATTTTTTTTGCTATTAATATTATGAATTATTTAAAATCCAATAATATACACATTTGCTTAAATTCAATTATTTTTATAAAAGAATAAGCAACTTATTTAGCATAGTCTTACAACCCTCAACCATATGTAGTCCAAGCAGTACTTTAAAATTGAATTTAATGTACATAACAGCATGGACTGCGATATGCGTTCAAAATGTCGATGTTCATGTGTCCTGCAGTTCACACGATGACGCACAGTTTGCTGCGTTCTTCATCGACCCATGAGCCAAGTGATCCACCGCTTAGAGTATTTTTTTATTTATTTTTATTTATAACAAATGTCAATTTTTTTTTGCATATATTAATTGAAAGAGTAAAATTAAATAATATTAATAATATATAAATTGATTTTCTTTCAATAATATATATCAAATATATTTAACTCTAAACATTTTTATTAAGTTGCGAATGTCTTAGTTCAACAATAATACAGTGGTGGTATTTATTATGATTCAATTATTTTGTATTTTTTTAATCATTTTATGTATATATAATAATATAATAAATATATACCACTTTTGTTATTGTGAACAAATTAACTTATCATTCAATCAAATGAATAATAAGTACAACTTTTTATTTTCATGTTTAAAGGTTTTTAAAAGAAAAAAATAAGAAAAAACATTACAAAATGTACCATCATATATTATATTTAATATGATATAATTGATGGATCACAAATTGAATGAAAAAGAATAAAAAGAATTATGGATTCAAAATAATTATATAAATTTTTTTTTTTTTTCTTTTTTTTTTTTTTTTTTTTTTTCTTTTTGTTCGTTTGTTTGCTTGTCTGTTTGTTTGTTTGTTTGTTTGTTTTTCTTACGGATATGGAACACAATAATGATCCTTCCGCAGGTTCACCTACGGAAACCTTGTTACGACTTTTACTTCCTCTAAATAATCAAGTTCGGTCAACTTTTGCGAAACAACCGTGACACACGAGGCGTCACAGTGATCACGTCCGGAGACCTCACTAAATAATTCAATCGGTAGTAGCGACGGGCGGTATGTACAAAGGGCAGGGACTTAATCAATGCGAGTTAATAACTCGCACTTACTGGGAATTCCAAGTTCATGTGAACAGTTTCAGTTCACAATCCCAAGCATGAAAGTGGTTCAGCGGTTTACCCGGACCTCTCGGTCTAGGAAATACACGTTGATACTTTCATTGTAGCGCGCGTGCAGCCCAGGACATCTAAGGGCATCACAGACCTGTTATTGCTCAATCTCGTTACTGCTAGACGCAATTTGTCCATTTAAGAAGCTAGTGTCCTTATAATGGGACAAACCAACAGGTACGACTCCACTTATATAAACACATTCAAACACTTGTACATTCAAGATGTACGCATGAAAGAAGGCTATATAAGTTTCAACATCATAATCCTGAAAGCATCTATTTAATATATTTGAGTCTCGTTCGTTATCGGAATTAACCAGACAAATCACTCCACGAACTAAGAACGGCCATGCACCACCACCCATAGATTCGAGAAAGAGCTATCAATCTGTCTTACACGCTTATGTTCGGACCTGGTAAGTTTTCCCGTGTTGAGTCAAATTAAGCCGCAGGCTCCACTCCTGGTGGTGCCCTTCCGTCAATTCCTTTAAGTTTCAGCTTTGCAACCATACTTCCCCCGGAGCCCAAAAGCTTTGGTTTCCCGGGAAGCGACTGAGAGAGCCATAGTAGTAGCTACACCCAATTGCTAGCTGGCATCGTTTATGGTTAGAACTAGGGCGGTATCTGATCGCCTTCGAACCTCTAACTTTCGTTCTTGATTAATGAAAACATCTTTGGCAAATGCTTTCGCTTAAGTTAGTCTTACGACGGTCCAAGAATTTCACCTCTCGCGTCGTAATACTAATGCCCCCAAACTGCTTCTATTAATCATTACCTCTTGATCTAAAAACCAATGAAAGTAGAACAGAGGTCTTATTTCATTATTCCATGCACAAAATATTCAGGCATTTGGAGCCTGCTTTAAGCACTCTAATTTGTTCAAAGTAATTGTACCGGCCCACAACAACACTCGATGAAGAGCACTGAAGTAGGTTTAAATAGGAGGAATATATAAAAAATACATTGTATTAATTATATATAAGAACTCCACCGGTAATACGCTTACATACATAAGGTAATGTACATACCACAATATATAGTTGTACTACCCGTATGAAGCACAAATTCAACTACGAACGTTTTAACCGCAACAACTTTAATATACGCTATTGGAGCTGGAATTACCGCGGCTGCTGGCACCAGACTTGCCCTCCAATAGGTCCTTGTTAAAGGATTTAAAGTGTACTCATTCCAATTACAGGGCCTCGGATATGAGTCCTGTATTGTTATTTTTCGTCACTACCTCCCCGAACTGGGAGTGGGTAATTTACGCGCCTGCTGCCTTCCTTAGATGTGGTAGCCGTTTCTCAGGCTCCCTCTCCGGAATCGAACCCTGATTCCCCGTTACCCGTTGCAACCATGGTAGTCCTAGATACTACCATCAAAAGTTGATAGGGCAGACATTTGAAAGATCTGTCGTCGGTACGGGACCATACGATCTGCAAGTTATCTAGAGTTCAACCAATTTAACGATCAAATGATCGCTTGGTTTTAGTCTAATAAAAGCACACGTTCCATAAGGTCCGTGTTTATATTGCATGTATTAGCTCTAGAATTACCACAGTTATCCAAGTAACTGTTAACGATCTATGGAACCATAACTGATATAATGAGCCTTTTGCGGTTTCACTTTTAATTTGTTTGTACTTAGACATGCATGGCTTAATCTTTGAGACAAGCATATAACTACTGGCAGGATCAACCAGAATAATATTTGTATTTATATATTTTTCTTTGTTTTTCATATTTGAAAATTTCATAAATTACGGTGTATATAAAAAGTAAAGGGGCGACCCCCCTTTAGCTTTTCTTATCAAAATTCAAAAACCGTTTTTTATGAAAAAGAATTTTCGTTCTCTATATTATATATTTTATATAAAAATATAAGAACGATATTTCTTCTTAATATTTGCCAATTTTCAAATAATTTATCATTCTTAATAACATTTTACTTTTTTTTCAAATGCATTTTTAATGTAATAATTTCATATATTACATAATTTTTCTCTTTGAATTGAAATTAATAATTTCATAATTCTATTTTTTAATCATAAATATATATGATTGAAAAAATTTTCTCCTCTTTTCCTTTGTTTAAAATTTAATTTTTCTTATAAATTTTTGTTTTTCTTATTTTTTTCTCTTCATCATCTGTTTAATTTCCTGTATTTATACAAGAAACAAACAGTTGAGGATAATTTCTATGTAATGCTAGTATAGAATATAAAATTTTGAATTCAAAAATTTATTTCTATTTAAACTAACTATAGAAAACCAGGAATAAAATACAATAACACCAATATGCCATAACATGTTAGTATAGAATATAGATTCTTCATATATGTATATATATTCGAAAATTTTTTCTATTTAAACTAACGTATGGAAAACCAGGAATAAAATCATAATATTACCAGTTTAATATGGCTCAAATTCGAGTTTCATATAGTTATGATTCGATTTATATGCTTCAATATCATTGGTTAGTTAACTTTTGATATTTTCATATTATATCACATGCCTTCACCGTGAGTGTTTTTTGCCATGCACACCTCACATTGTCAAAAATGTATGGGAAAAATTCATTTCAATACATTTCAGTTTGATTTGAAATGTCTTTATTATATATTTTAGTGCCAATATGCCAAGGTTATATTCCATAACTCTCTATTTAAACTAACGTATGGAAAACCAGGCATAAAATCACAATATTACCAGTTTAATATGGCTCAAATTCGAGTTTCATATAGTTATGATTCGATTTATATGCTTCAATATCATTGGTTAGTTAACTTTTGATATTTTCATATTATATCACATGCCTTCACCGTGAGTGTTTTTTGCCATGCACACCTCACATTGTCAAAAATGTATGGGAAAAATTCATTTCAATACATTTCAGTTTGATTTGAAATGTCTTTATTATATATTTTAGTGCCAATATGCCAAGGTTATATTCCATAACTCTCTATTTAAACTAACGTATGGAAAACCAGGCATAAAATCACAATATTACCAGTTTAATATGGCTCAAATTCGAGTTTCATATAGTTATGATTCGATTTATATGCTTCAATATCATTGGTTAGTTAACTTTTGATATTTTCATATTATATCACATGCCTTCACCGTGAGTGTTTTTTGCCATGCACACCTCACATTGTCAAAAATGTATGGGAAAAATTCATTTCAATACATTTCAGTTTGATTTGAAATGTCTTTATTATATATTTTAGTGCCAATATGCCAAGGTTATATTCCATAACTCTCTATTTAAACTAACGTATGGAAAACCAGGCATAAAATCACAATATTACCAGTTTAATATGGCTCAAATTCGAGTTTCATATAGTTATGATTCGATTTATATGCTTCAATATCATTGGTTAGTTAACTTTTGATATTTTCATATTATATCACATGCCTTCACCGTGAGTGTTTTTTGCCATGCACACCTCACATTGTCAAAAATGTATGGGAAAAATTCATTTCAATACATTTCAGTTTGATTTGAAATGTCTTTATTATATATTTTAATGGCAATATGCCAAGGTTATATTCCATAAAATGTTAGTATAGAATATAGATTCTTCATATATGTATATATATTCGAGAATTTTTTTCTATTTAAACTAACGTATGGAAAACCAGGCATAAAATCACAATATTACCAGTTTAATATGGCTCAAATTCGAGTTTCATATAGTTATGATTCGATTTATATGTTTCAATATCATTGGTTAGTTAACTTTTGATATTTTCATATTATATCACATGCCTTCACCGTGAGTGTTTTTTGCCATGCACACCTCACATTGTCAAAAATGTATGGGAAAAATTCATTTCAATACATTTCAGTTTGATTTGAAATGTCTTTATTATATATTTTAGTGCCAATATGCCAAGGTTATATTCCATAACATGTTAGTATTAGAATATAGATTCTTCATATATGTATATATATTCGAAAATTTTTTCTATTTAAACTAACGTATGGAAAACCAGGCATAAAATCACAATATTACCAGTTTAATATGGCTTAAATTCGAGTTTCATATAGTTATGCTTCGATTTATATGCTTCAATATCATTGGTTAGTTAACTTTTGATATTTTCATATTATTTCACATGCCTTCACCGTGAGTGTTTTTTGCCATGCACACCTCACATTGTCAAAAATGTATGGGAAAAATTCATTTCAATACATTTCAGTTTGATTTGAAATGTCTTTATTATATATTTTAGTGCCAATATGCCAAGGTTATATTCCATAACATGTTAGTATAGCTAATATGAATTCTTCATATATGTATATATATTCGAAAATTTTTTCTATTTAAACTAACGTATGGAAAACCAGGCATAAAATCACAATATTACCAGTTTAATATGGCTTAAATTCGAGTTTCATATAGTTATGATTCGATTTATATGCTTCAATATCATTGGTTAGTTAACTTTTGATATTTTCATATTATTTCACATGCCTTCACCGTGAGTGTTTTTTGCCATGCACACCTCACATTGTCAAAAATGTATGGGAAAAATTCATTTCAATACATTTCAGTTTGATTTGAAATGTCTTTATTATATATTTTAGTGCCAATATGCCAAGGTTATATTCCATAACATGTTAGTATTAGAATATAGATTCTTCATATATGTATATATATTCGAAAATTTTTTCTATTTAAACTAACGTATGGAAAACCAGGCATAAAATCACAATATTACCAGTTTAATATGGCTTAAATTCGAGTTTCATATAGTTATGATTCGATTTATATGCTTCAATATCATTGGTTAGTTAACTTTTGATATTTTCATATTATATCACATGCCTTCACCGTGAGTGTTTTTTGCCATGCACACCTCACATTGTCAAAAATGTATGGGAAAAATTCATTTCAATACATTTCAGTTTGATTTGAAATGTCTTTATTATATATTTTAGTGCCAATATGCCAAGGTTATATTCCATAACTCTCTATTTAAACTAACGTATGGAAAACCAGGCATAAAATCACAATATTACCAGTTTAATATGGCTTAAATTCGAGTTTCATATAGTTATGCTTCGATTTATATGCTTCAATATCATTGGTTAGTTAACTTTTGATATTTTCATATTATTTCACATGCCTTCACCGTGAGTGTTTTTTGCCATGCACACCTCACATTGTCAAAAATGTATGGGAAAAATTCATTTCAATACATTTCAGTTTGATTTGAAATGTCTTTATTATATATTTTAGTGCCAATATGCCAAGGTTATATTCCATAACTCTCTATTTAAACTAACGTATGGAAAACCAGGCATAAAATCACAATATTACCAGTTTAATATGGCTCAAATTCGAGTTTCATATAGTTATGATTCGATTTATATGCTTCAATATCATTGGTTAGTTAACTTTTGATATTTTCATATTATATCACATGCCTTCACCGTGAGTGTTTTTTGCCATGCACACCTCACATTGTCAAAAATGTATGGGAAAAATTCATTTCAATACATTTCAGTTTGATTTGAAATGTCTTTATTATATATTTTAGTGCCAATATGCCAAGGTTATATTCCATAACTCTCTATTTAAACTAACGTATGGAAAACCAGGAATAAAATCACAATATTACCAGTTTAATATGGCTCAAATTCGAGTTTCATATAGTTATGATTCGATTTATATGCTTCAATATCATTGGTTAGTTAACTTTTGATATTTTCATATTATATCACATGCCTTCACCGTGAGTGTTTTTTGCCATGCACACCTCACATTGTCAAAAATGTATGGGAAAAATTCATTTCAATACATTTCAGTTTGATTTGAAATGTCTTTATTATATATTTTAGTGCCAATATGCCAAGGTTATATTCCATAACTCTCTATTTAAACTAACGTATGGAAAACCAGGCATAAAATCACAATATTACCAGTTTAATATGGCTCAAATTCGAGTTTCATATAGTTATGATTCGATTTATATGCTTCAATATCATTGGTTAGTTAACTTTTGATATTTTCATATTATATCACATGCCTTCACCGTGAGTGTTTTTTGCCATGCACACCTCACATTGTCAAAAATGTATGGGAAAAATTCATTTCAATACATTTCAGTTTGATTTGAAATGTCTTTATTATATATTTTAGTGCCAATATGCCAAGGTTATATTCCATAACTTTCTATTTAAACTAACGTATGGAAAACCAGGCATAAAATCACAATATTACCAGTTTAATATGGCTTAAATTCGAGTTTCATATAGTTATGATTCGATTTATATGCTTCAATATCATTGGTTAGTTAACTTTTGATATTTTCATATTATATCACATGCCTTCACCGTGAGTGTTTTTTGCCATGCACACCTCACATTGTCAAAAATGTATGGGAAAAATTCATTTCAATACATTTCAGTTTGATTTGAAATGTCTTTATTATATATTTTAGTGCCAATATGCCAAGGTTATATTCCATAACTTTCTATTTAAACTAACGTATGGAAAACCAGGCATAAAATCACAATATTACCAGTTTAATATGGCTTAAATTCGAGTTTCATATAGTTATGATTCGATTTATATGTTTCAATATCATTGGTTAGTTAACTTTTGATATTTTCATATCATTTCACATGCCTTCACCGTGGTGTTTTTTGCCATGC
>NW_026562295.1:0-72541 GCF_027943255.1 Anastrepha obliqua
TGTACACTTCTTTGACAATTGGTTGGAAATTGGATGTAAAACAATCACAAAATGTCAGAAAAAAGCCTTTCTGACTCGAATTTTTCTGAACATTTTTGGCGGTAAAAGTCGCATAGTTCCCTCAATTCTGCTCCGATTTCGCTGAAACTTTCATTAAAAGTTAGATAAGACTCTCCTCTTTCCAACAATGTACACTTCTTTGTCAATTGGTTGGAAATTGGATGTAAAACAATCAGAAAATGTCACATAAAAGCCTCATTGACTCGAATTTTTTTGAAACTTTTTTTGGCGGTAAAAGTCCCATAGTTCCCTCAATTCTGCTCCGATTTCGCTGAAACTTTCATTAAAAGTTAGATAAGACTCTCCTCTTTCCAACAATGTACACTTCTTTGGCAATTGGTTGGAAATTGGATGTAAAACAATCACAAAATGTCAGAAAAAAGCCTTTCTGACTCGAATTTTTCTGAACATTTTTGGCGGTAAAAGTCCCATAGTTCCCTCAATTCTGCTCCGATTTCGCTGAAACCTTCATCGTAAGTTACATTAGACTCTCCTCTTTCCAACAATGTACACTTCTTTGGCAATTTGTTGGAAATTGGATGTAAAACAATCACAAAATGTCAGAAAAAAGCCTTTCTGACTCGAATTTTTCTGAACATTTTTGGCGGTAAAAGTCCCATAGTTCCCTCAATTCTGCTCCGATTTCGCTGAAGCCTTCATTAAAGTTAGATAAGACTCTCCTCTTTCCAACAATGTACACTTCTTTGGCAATTGGTTGGAAATTGGATGTGAAACAATCACAAAATGTCAGAAAAAAGCCTTTCTGACTCGAATTTTTCTGAACATTTTTGGCGGTAAAAGTCGCATAGTTCCTTCAATTCTGCTCCGATTTCGCTGAAACTTTCATTAAAAGTTAGGTAAGACTCTCTTCTTTCCAACAATGTACACTTCTTTGGCAACTAGTTGGAAATTGGATGTAAAACAATCACAAAATATCAGAAAAAAGCCTTTCTGACTCGAATTTTTCTGAACATTTTTGGCGGTAAAAGTCGCATAGTTCCCTCAATTCTGCTCCGATTTCGCTGAAACTTTCATTAAAAGTTAGGTAAGACTCTCCTCTTTCCAACAATGTACACTTCTTTGGCAATTGGTTGGAAATTGGATGTAAAACAATCAGAAAATGTCACATAAAAGCCTCATTGACTCGAATTTTTTTGAAACTTTTTTTGGCGGTAAAAGTCCCATAGTTCCCTCAATTCTGCTCCGATTTCGCTGAAACTTTCATTAAAAGTTAGGTAAGACTCTCCTCTTTCCAACAATGTACACTTCTTTGGCAATTGGTTGGAAATTGGATGTAAAACAATCACAAAATGTCAGAAAAAAGCCTTTCTGACTCGAATTTTTCTGAACATTTTTGGCGGTAAAAGTCGCATAGTTCCCTCAATTCTACTCCGATTTCGCTGAAACCTCCATCGTAAGTTAGATAAGACTCTCCTCTTTCCAACAATGTACACTTCTTTGGCAATTGGTTGGAAATTGGATGTAAAACAATCACAAAATGTCACACAAAAGCCTCATTGACTCGAATTTTCCTGAAACTTTTTTTGGCGGTAAAAGTCCCATAGTTCCCTCAATTCTGCTCCGATTTCGCTGAAACTTTCATTAAAAGTTAGATAAGACTCTCCTCTTTCCAACAATGTACACTTCTTTGGCAATTGGTTGGAAATTGGATGTAAAACAATCACAAAATGTCACACAAAAGCCTCATTGACTCGAATTTTTTTGAAACTTTTTTTGGCGGTAAAAGTCCCATAGTTCCCTCAATTCTGCTCCGATTTCGCTGAAACTTTCATTAAAAGTTAGATAAGACTCTCCTCTTTCCAACAATGTACACTTCTTTGGCAATTGGTTGGAAATTGGATGTAAAACAATCACAAAATGTCAGAAAAAAGCCTTTCTGACTCGAATTTTTCTGAACATTTTTGGCGGTAAAAGTCCCATAGTTCCCTCAATTCTGCTCCGATTTCGCTGAAACCTTCATCGTAAGTTACATTAGACTCTCCTCTTTCCAACAATGTACACTTCTTTGGCAATTGGTTGGAAATTGGATGTGAAACAATCACAAAATGTCAGAAAAAAGCCTTTCTGACTCGAATTTTTCTGAACATTTTTGGCGGTAAAAGTCGCATAGTTCCCTCAATTCTGCTCCGATTTCACTGAAGCTTTCAGTAAAAGTTAGGTAAGATTCTCCTCTTTCCAACAATGTACACTTCTTTGGCAACTAGTTCGAAATTGGATGTAAAACAATCACAAAATGTCAGAAAAAAGCCTTTCTGACTCGAATTTTTCTGAACATTTTTGGCGGTAAAAGTCCCATAGTTCCCTCAATTCTGCTCCGATTTCGCTGAAGCCTTCATTATAAGTTAGGTAAGACTCTCTTCTTTCCAACAATGTACACTTCTTTGGCAATTGGTTGGAAATTGGATGTAAAACAATCACAAAATGTCAGAAAAAAGCCTTTCTGACTCGAATTTTTCTGAACATTTTTGGCGGTAAAAGTCGCATAGTTCCCTCAATTCTGCTCCGATTTCGCTGAAACTTTGATTAAAAGTTAGATAAGACTCTCCTCTTTCCAACAATGTACACTTCTTTGGCAATTGGTTGGAAATTGGATGTAAAACAATCACAAAATGTCAGAAAAAAGCCTTTCTGACTCGAATTTTTCTGAACATTTTTGGCGGTAAAAGTCCCATAGTTCCCTCAATTCTGCCCCGATTTCGCTGAAACTTTCATTAGAAGTTAGGTAAGACTCTCTTCTTTCCAACAATGTACACTTCTTTGGCAACTAGTTGGAAATTGGATGTAAAACAATCACAAAATGTCAGAAAAAAGCCTTTCTGACTCGAATTTTCCTGAAACTTTTTTTGGCGGTAAAAGTCCCATAGTTCCCTCAATTCTGCTCCGATTTCGCTGAAACTTTCATCGTAAGTTAGGTAAGACTCTCCTCTTTCCAACAATGTACATTTCTTTGGCAATTGGTTGGAAATTGGATGTAAAACAATCACAAAATGTCAGAAAAAAGCCTTTCTGACTCGAATTTTTCTGAACATTTTTGGCGGTAAAAGTCGCATAGTTCCCTCAATTCTGCTCCGATTTCGCTGAAACTTTCATTAAAAGTTAGGTAAGATTCTCCTCTTTCCAACAATGTAGACTTCTTTGGCAACTAGTTGGAAATTGGATGTAAAACAATCACAAAATATCAGAAAACAGCCTTTCTGACTCGAATTTTTCTGAACATTTTTGGCGGTAAAAGTCCCATAGTTCCCTCAATTCTGCTCCGATTTCGCTGAAACCTTCATCGTAAGTTAGATAAGACTCTCCTCTTTCCAACAATGTACACTTCTTTGACAATTGGTTGGAAATTGGATGTAAAACAATCACAAAATGTCAGAAAAAAGCCTTTCTGACTCGAATTTTTCTGAACATTTTTGGCGGTAAAAGTCGCATAGTTCCCTCAATTCTGCTCCGATTTCGCTGAAACTTTCATTAAAAGTTAGATAAGACTCTCCTCTTTCCAACAATGTACACTTCTTTGTCAATTGGTTGGAAATTGGATGTAAAACAATCAGAAAATGTCACATAAAAGCCTCATTGACTCGAATTTTTTTGAAACTTTTTTTGGCGGTAAAAGTCCCATAGTTCCCTCAATTCTGCTCCGATTTCGCTGAAACTTTCATTAAAAGTTAGATAAGACTCTCCTCTTTCCAACAATGTACACTTCTTTGGCAATTGGTTGGAAATTGGATGTAAAACAATCACAAAATGTCAGAAAAAAGCCTTTCTGACTCGAATTTTTCTGAACATTTTTGGCGGTAAAAGTCCCATAGTTCCCTCAATTCTGCTCCGATTTCGCTGAAACCTTCATCGTAAGTTACATTAGACTCTCCTCTTTCCAACAATGTACACTTCTTTGGCAATTTGTTGGAAATTGGATGTAAAACAATCACAAAATGTCAGAAAAAAGCCTTTCTGACTCGAATTTTTCTGAACATTTTTGGCGGTAAAAGTCCCATAGTTCCCTCAATTCTGCTCCGATTTCGCTGAAGCCTTCATTAAAAGTTAGATAAGACTCTCCTCTTTCCAACAATGTACACTTCTTTGGCAATTGGTTGGAAATTGGATGTGAAACAATCACAAAATGTCAGAAAAAAGCCTTTCTGACTCGAATTTTTCTGAACATTTTTGGCGGTAAAAGTCGCATAGTTCCTTCAATTCTGCTCCGATTTCGCTGAAACTTTCATTAAAAGTTAGGTAAGACTCTCTTCTTTCCAACAATGTACACTTCTTTGGCAACTAGTTGGAAATTGGATGTAAAACAATCACAAAATATCAGAAAAAAGCCTTTCTGACTCGAATTTTTCTGAACATTTTTGGCGGTAAAAGTCGCATAGTTCCCTCAATTCTGCTCCGATTTCGCTGAAACTTTCATTAAAAGTTAGGTAAGACTCTCCTCTTTCCAACAATGTACACTTCTTTGGCAATTGGTTGGAAATTGGATGTAAAACAATCAGAAAATGTCACATAAAAGCCTCATTGACTCGAATTTTTTTGAAACTTTTTTTGGCGGTAAAAGTCCCATAGTTCCCTCAATTCTGCTCCGATTTCGCTGAAACTTTCATTAAAAGTTAGGTAAGACTCTCCTCTTTCCAACAATGTACACTTCTTTGGCAATTGGTTGGAAATTGGATGTAAAACAATCACAAAATGTCAGAAAAAAGCCTTTCTGACTCGAATTTTTCTGAACATTTTTGGCGGTAAAAGTCGCATAGTTCCCTCAATTCTACTCCGATTTCGCTGAAACCTTCATCGTAAGTTAGATAAGACTCTCCTCTTTCCAACAATGTACACTTCTTTGGCAATTGGTTGGAAATTGGATGTAAAACAATCACAAAATGTCACACAAAAGCCTCATTGACTCGAATTTTCCTGAAACTTTTTTTGGCGGTAAAAGTCCCATAGTTCCCTCAATTCTGCTCCGATTTCGCTGAAACTTTCATTAAAAGTTAGATAAGACTCTCCTCTTTCCAACAATGTACACTGCTTTGGCAATTGGTTGGAAATTGGATGTAAAACAATCAGAAAATGTCACATAAAAGCCTCATTGACTCGAATTTTTTTGAAACTTTTTTTGGCGGTAAAAGTCCCATAGTTCCCTCAATTCTGCTCCGATTTCGCTGAAACTTTCATTAAAAGTTAGATAAGACTCTCCTCTTTCCAACAATGTACACTTCTTTGGCAATTGGTTGGAAATTGGATGTAAAACAATCACAAAATGTCAGAAAAAAGCCTTTCTGACTCGAATTTTTCTGAACATTTTTGGCGGTAAAAGTCGCATAGTTCCCTCAATTCTACTCCGATTTCGCTGAAACTTTCATTA
Source organism: Anastrepha obliqua (assembly GCF_027943255.1). Lineage (NCBI taxonomy): Eukaryota > Metazoa > Arthropoda > Insecta > Diptera > Tephritidae > Anastrepha > Anastrepha obliqua. Next base: position 5,438 of record NW_026562295.1, read on the forward strand.
AAAGTTAGGTAAGACTCTCCTCTTTCCAACAATGTACACTTTCTTGGCAATTGGTTGGAAATTGGATGTGAAACAATCACAAAATGTCAGAAAAAAGCCTTTCTGACTCGAATTTTTCTGAACATTTTTGGCGGTAAAAGTCGCATAGTTCCCTCAATTCTGCTCCGATTTCACTGAAGCTTTCAGTAAAAGTTAGGTAAGATTCTCCTCTTTCCAACAATGTACACTTCTTTGGCAACTAGTTGGAAATTGGATGTAAAACAATCACAAAATGTCAGAAAAAAGCCTTTCTGACTCGAATTTTTCTGAACATTTTTGGCGGTAAAAGTCCCATAGTTCCCTCAATTCTGCTCCGATTTCGCTGAAGCCTTCATTATAAGTTAGGTAAGACTCTCTTCTTTCCAACAATGTACACTTCTTTGGCAATTGGTTGGAAATTGGATGTAAAACAATCACAAAATGTCAGAAAAAAGCCTTTCTGACTCGAATTTTTCTGAACATTTTTGGCGGTAAAAGTCGCATAGTTCCCTCAATTCTGCTCCGATTTCGCTGAAACTTTGATTAAAAGTTAGATAAGACTCTCCTCTTTCCAACAATGTACACTTCTTTGGCAATTGGTTGGAAATTGGATGTAAAACAATCACAAAATGTCAGAAAAAAGCCTTTCTGACTCGAATTTTTCTGAACATTTTTGGCGGTAAAAGTCGCATAGTTCCCTCAATTCTGCTCCGATTTCGCTGAAACTTTCATCAGAAGTTAGGTAAGACTCTCTTCTTTCCAACAATGTACACCTCTTTGGCAATTGGTTGGAAATTGGATGTAAAACAATCAGAAAATGTCACATAAAAGCCTCATTGACTCGAATTTTTTGGCGGTAAAAGTCGCATAGTTCCCTCAATTCTGCTCCCATTTCGCTGAAACCTTCATCGTAAGTTAGATAAGACTCTCCTCTTTCCAACAATGTACACTTCTTTGGCAATTGGTTGGAAATTGGATGTAAAACAATCACAAAATGTCACATAAAAGCCTCATTGACTCGAATTTTCCTGAACATTTTTGGAGGTAAAAGTCGCATAGTTCCCTCAATTCTGCTCCGATTTCGCTGAAGCTTTCATTAAAAGTTAGATAAGACTCTCCTCTTTCCAACAATGTACACTTCTTTGGCAATTGGTTGGAAATTGGATGTAAAACAATCACAAAATGTCACACAAAAGCCTCATTGACTCGAATTTTCCTGAAACTTTTTTTGGCGGTAAAAGTCGCATAGTTCCCTCAATTCTGCTCCGATTTCGCCGAAGCCTTCATCGTAAGTTAGATAAGACTCTCCTCTTTCCAACAATGTACACTTCTTTGGCAATTGGTTGGAAATTGGATGTAAAACAATCACAAAATGTCAGAAAAAAGCCTTTCTGACTCGAATTTTTCTGAACATTTTTGGCGGTAAAAGTCGCATAGTTCCCTCAATTCTACTCCGATTTCGCTGAAACTTTCATTAAAAGTTAGGTAAGACTCTCCTCTTTCCAACAATGTACACTTCTTTGGCAATTGGTTGGAAATTGGATGTGAAACAATCACAAAATGTCAGAAAAAAGCCTTTCTGACTCGAATTTTTCTGAACATTTTTGGCGGTAAAAGTCGCATAGTTCCCTCAATTCTGCTCCGATTTCGCTGAAACTTTGATTAAAAGTTAGGTAAGACTCTCCTTTTTCCAACAATGTACACTTCTTTGGCAATTGGTTGGAAATTGGATGTAAAACAATCACAAAATATCAGAAAAAAGCCTTTCTGACTCGAATTTTTCTGAACATTTTTGGCGGTAAAAGTCGCATAGTTCCCTCAATTCTGCTCCGATTTCACTGAAACTTTCAGTAAAAGTTAGGTAAGACTCTCCTTTTTCCAACAATGTACACTTCTTTGGCAATTGGTTGGAAATTGGATGTAAAACAATCACAAAATATCAGAAAAAAGCCTTTCTGACTCGAATTTTTCTGAACATTTTTGGCGGTAAAAGTCGCATAGTTCCCTCAATTCTGATCCGATTTCGCTGAAACTTTCATTAAAAGTTAGGTAAGACTCTCCTCTTTCCAACAATGTACACTTCTTTGGCAATTGGTTGGAAATTGGATGTGAAACAATCACAAAATGTCAGAAAAAAGCCTTTCTGACTCGAATTTTTCTGAACATTTTTGGCGGTAAAAGTCCCATAGTTCCCTCAATTCTGCTCCGATTTCGCTGAAACTTTCATTAAAAGTTAGATAAGACTCTCCTCTTTCCAACAATGTACACTTCTTTGGCAATTGGTTGGAAATTGGATGTAAAACAATCACAAAATGTCAGAAAAAAGCCTTTCTGACTCGAATTTTTCTGAACATTTTTGGCGGTAAAAGTCCCATAGTTCCCTCAATTCTGCTCCGATTTCGCTGAAACCTTCATCGTAAGTTAGATAAGACTCTCCTCTTTCCAACAATGTACACTTCTTTGGCAATTGGTTGGAAATTGGATGTAAAACAATCACAAAATGTCAGAAAAAAGCCTTTCTGACTCGATTTTTTCTGAACATTTTTGGCGGTAAAAGTCCCATAGTTCCCTCAATTCTGCTCCGATTTCGCTGAAACCTTCATTGTAAGTTAGGTAAGACTCTCTTCTTTCCAACAATGTACACTTCTTTGGCAATTGGTTGGAAATTGGATGTGAAACAATCACAAAATGTCAGAAAAAAGCCTTTCTGACTCGAATTTTTCTGAACATTTTTGGCGGTAAAAGTCGCATAGTTCCCTCAATTCTACTCCGATTTCGCTGAAACCTTCATCGTAAGTTAGATAAGACTCTCCTCTTTCCAACAATGTACACTTCTTTGGCAATTGGTTGGAAATTGGATGTAAAACAATCACAAAATGTCACACAAAAGCCTCATTGACTCGAATTTTCCTGAAACTTTTTTTGGCGGTAAAAGTCCCATAGTTCCCTCAATTCTGCTCCGATTTCGCTGAAACTTTCATTAAAAGTTAGATAAGACTCTCCTCTTTCCAACAATGTACACTGCTTTGGCAATTGGTTGGAAATTGGATGTAAAACAATCAGAAAATGTCACATAAAAGCCTCATTGACTCGAATTTTTTTGAAACTTTTTTTGGCGGTAAAAGTCCCATAGTTCCCTCAATTCTGCTCCGATTTCGCTGAAACTTTCATTAAAAGTTAGATAAGACTCTCCTCTTTCCAACAATGTACACTTCTTTGGCAATTGGTTGGAAATTGGATGTAAAACAATCACAAAATGTCAGAAAAAAGCCTTTCTGACTCGAATTTTTCTGAACATTTTTGGCGGTAAAAGTCGCATAGTTCCCTCAATTCTACTCCGATTTCGCTGAAACTTTCATTAAAAGTTAGGTAAGACTCTCCTCTTTCCAACAATGTACACTTTCTTGGCAATTGGTTGGAAATTGGATGTGAAACAATCACAAAATGTCAGAAAAAAGCCTTTCTGACTCGAATTTTTCTGAACATTTTTGGCGGTAAAAGTCGCATAGTTCCCTCAATTCTGCTCCGATTTCACTGAAGCTTTCAGTAAAAGTTAGGTAAGATTCTCCTCTTTCCAACAATGTACACTTCTTTGGCAACTAGTTGGAAATTGGATGTAAAACAATCACAAAATGTCAGAAAAAAGCCTTTCTGACTCGAATTTTTCTGAACATTTTTGGCGGTAAAAGTCCCATAGTTCCCTCAATTCTGCTCCGATTTCGCTGAAGCCTTCATTATAAGTTAGGTAAGACTCTCTTCTTTCCAACAATGTACACTTCTTTGGCAATTGGTTGGAAATTGGATGTAAAACAATCACAAAATGTCAGAAAAAAGCCTTTCTGACTCGAATTTTTCTGAACATTTTTGGCGGTAAAAGTCGCATAGTTCCCTCAATTCTGCTCCGATTTCGCTGAAACTTTGATTAAAAGTTAGATAAGACTCTCCTCTTTCCAACAATGTACACTTCTTTGGCAATTGGTTGGAAATTGGATGTAAAACAATCACAAAATGTCAGAAAAAAGCCTTTCTGACTCGAATTTTTCTGAACATTTTTGGCGGTAAAAGTCGCATAGTTCCCTCAATTCTGCTCCGATTTCGCTGAAACTTTCATCAGAAGTTAGGTAAGACTCTCTTCTTTCCAACAATGTACACCCCTTTGGCAATTGGTTGGAAATTGGATGTAAAACAATCAGAAAATGTCACATAAAAGCCTCATTGACTCGAATTTTTTGGCGGTAAAAGTCGCATAGTTCCCTCAATTCTGCTCCCATTTCGCTGAAACCTTCATCGTAAGTTAGATAAGACTCTCCTCTTTCCAACAATGTACACTTCTTTGGCAATTGGTTGGAAATTGGATGTAAAACAATCACAAAATGTCACATAAAAGCCTCATTGACTCGAATTTTCCTGAACATTTTTGGAGGTAAAAGTCGCATAGTTCCCTCAATTCTGCTCCGATTTCGCTGAAGCTTTCATTAAAAGTTAGATAAGACTCTCCTCTTTCCAACAATGTACACTTCTTTGGCAATTGGTTGGAAATTGGATGTAAAACAATCACAAAATGTCACACAAAAGCCTCATTGACTCGAATTTTCCTGAAACTTTTTTTGGCGGTAAAAGTCGCATAGTTCCCTCAATTCTGCTCCGATTTCGCCGAAGCCTTCATCGTAAGTTAGATAAGACTCTCCTCTTTCCAACAATGTACACTTCTTTGGCAATTGGTTGGAAATTGGATGTAAAACAATCACAAAATGTCAGAAAAAAGCCTTTCTGACTCGAATTTTTCTGAACATTTTTGGCGGTAAAAGTCGCATAGTTCCCTCAATTCTACTCCGATTTCGCTGAAACTTTCATTAAAAGTTAGGTAAGACTCTCCTCTTTCCAACAATGTACACTTCTTTGGCAATTGGTTGGAAATTGGATGTGAAACAATCACAAAATGTCAGAAAAAAGCCTTTCTGACTCGAATTTTTCTGAACATTTTTGGCGGTAAAAGTCGCATAGTTCCCTCAATTCTGCTCCGATTTCGCTGAAACTTTGATTAAAAGTTAGGTAAGACTCTCCTTTTTCCAACAATGTACACTTCTTTGGCAATTGGTTGGAAATTGGATGTAAAACAATCACAAAATATCAGAAAAAAGCCTTTCTGACTCGAATTTTTCTGAACATTTTTGGCGGTAAAAGTCGCATAGTTCCCTCAATTCTGCTCCGATTTCACTGAAACTTTCAGTAAAAGTTAGGTAAGACTCTCCTTTTTCCAACAATGTACACTTCTTTGGCAATTGGTTGGAAATTGGATGTAAAACAATCACAAAATATCAGAAAAAAGCCTTTCTGACTCGAATTTTTCTGAACATTTTTGGCGGTAAAAGTCGCATAGTTCCCTCAATTCTGATCCGATTTCGCTGAAACTTTCATTAAAAGTTAGGTAAGACTCTCCTCTTTCCAACAATGTACACTTCTTTGGCAATTGGTTGGAAATTGGATGTGAAACAATCACAAAATGTCAGAAAAAAGCCTTTCTGACTCGAATTTTTCTGAACATTTTTGGCGGTAAAAGTCCCATAGTTCCCTCAATTCTGCTCCGATTTCGCTGAAACTTTCATTAAAAGTTAGATAAGACTCTCCTCTTTCCAACAATGTACACTTCTTTGGCAATTGGTTGGAAATTGGATGTAAAACAATCACAAAATGTCAGAAAAAAGCCTTTCTGACTCGAATTTTTCTGAACATTTTTGGCGGTAAAAGTCCCATAGTTCCCTCAATTCTGCTCCGATTTCGCTGAAACCTTCATCGTAAGTTAGATAAGACTCTCCTCTTTCCAACAATGTACACTTCTTTGGCAATTGGTTGGAAATTGGATGTAAAACAATCACAAAATGTCAGAAAAAAGCCTTTCTGACTCGATTTTTTCTGAACATTTTTGGCGGTAAAAGTCCCATAGTTCCCTCAATTCTGCTCCGATTTCGCTGAAACCTTCATTGTAAGTTAGGTAAGACTCTCTTCTTTCCAACAATGTACACTTCTTTGGCAATTGGTTGGAAATTGGATGTGAAACAATCACAAAATGTCAGAAAAAAGCCTTTCTGACTCGAATTTTTCTGAACATTTTTGGCGGTAAAAGTCCCATAGTTCCCTCAATTCTGCTCCGATTTCGCTGAAACTTTGAGTAGAAGTTAGGTAAGACTCTCTTCTTTCCAACAATGTACATTTCTTTGGCAATTGGTTGGAAATTGGATGTAAAACAATCACAAAATGTCAGAAAAAAGCCTTTCTGACTCGAATTTTTCTGAACATTTTTGGCGGTAAAAGTCGCATAGTTCCCTCAATTCTGCTCCGATTTCGCTGAAACTTTGATTAAAAGTTAGGTAAGATTCTCCTCTTTCCAACAATGTAGACTTCTTTGGCAACTAGTTGGAAATTGGATGTAAAACAATCACAAAATGTCAGAAAACAGCCTTTCTGACTCGAATTTTTCTGAACATTTTTGGCGGTAAAAGTCCCATAGTTCCCTCAATTCTGCTCCGATTTCGCTGAAACCTTCATCGTAAGTTAGATAAGACTCTCCTCTTTCCAACAATGTACACTTCTTTGGCAATTGGTTGGAAATTGGATGTAAAACAATCACAAAATGTCAGAAAAAAGCCTTTCTGACTCGAATTTTTCTGAACATTTTTGGCGGTAAAAGTCCCATAGTTCCCTCAATTCTGCTCCGATTTCGCTGAAACCTTCATCGTAAGTTAGATAAGACTCTCCTCTTTCCAACAATGTACACTTCTTTGGCAATTGGTTGGAAATTGGATGTAAAACAATCACAAAATGTCACATAAAAGCCTCATTGACTCGAATTTTTCTGAACATTTTTGGCGGTAAAAGTCGCATAGTTCCCTCAATTCTGCTCCGATTTCGCTGAAACTTTCATTAAAAGTTAGGTAAGACTCTCCTCTTTCCAACAATGTACACTTCTTTGGCAATTGGTTGGAAATTGGATGTAAAACAATCAGAAAATGTCACATAAAAGCCTCATTGACTCGAATTTTTTTGAAACTTTTTTTGGCGGTAAAAGTCCCATAGTTCCCTCAATTCTGCTCCGATTTCGCTGAAACTTTCATTAAAAGTTAGGTAAGACTCTCCTCTTTCCAACAATGTACACTTCTTTGGCAATTGGTTGGAAATTGGATGTAAAACAATCACAAAATGTCAGAAAAAAGCCTTTCTGACTCGAATTTTTCTGAACATTTTTGGCGGTAAAAGTCGCATAGTTCCCTCAATTCTGCTCCGATTTCGCTGAAACCTTCATCGTAAGTTAGATAAGACTCTCCTCTTTCCAACAATGTACACTTCTTTGGCAATTGGTTGGAAATTGGATGTAAAACAATCACAAAATGTCACACAAAAGCCTCATTGACTCGAATTTTCCTGAAACTTTTTTTGGCGGTAAAAGTCCCATAGTTCCCTCAATTCTGCTCCGATTTCGCTGAAACTTTCATTAAAAGTTAGATAAGACTCTCCTCTTTCCAACAATGTACACTGCTTTGGCAATTGGTTGGAAATTGGATGTAAAACAATCAGAAAATGTCACATAAAAGCCTCATTGACTCGAATTTTTTTGAAACTTTTTTTGGCGGTAAAAGTCCCATAGTTCCCTCAATTCTGCTCCGATTTCGCTGAAACTTTCATTAAAAGTTAGATAAGACTCTCCTCTTTCCAACAATGTACACTTCTTTGGCAATTGGTTGGAAATTGGATGTAAAACAATCACAAAATGTCAGAAAAAAGCCTTTCTGACTCGAATTTTTCTGAACATTTTTGGCGGTAAAAGTCGCATAGTTCCCTCAATTCTACTCCGATTTCGCTGAAACTTTCATTAAAAGTTAGGTAAGACTCTCCTCTTTCCAACAATGTACACTTTCTTGGCAATTGGTTGGAAATTGGATGTGAAACAATCACAAAATGTCAGAAAAAAGCCTTTCTGACTCGAATTTTTCTGAACATTTTTGGCGGTAAAAGTCGCATAGTTCCCTCAATTCTGCTCCGATTTCACTGAAGCTTTTAGTAAAAGTTAGGTAAGATTCTCCTCTTTCCAACAATGTACACTTCTTTGGCAACTAGTTGGAAATTGGATGTAAAACAATCACAAAATGTCAGAAAAAAGCCTTTCTGACTCGAATTTTTCTGAACATTTTTGGCGGTAAAAGTCCCATAGTTCCCTCAATTCTGCTCCGATTTCGCTGAAGCCTTCATTATAAGTTAGGTAAGACTCTCTTCTTTCCAACAATGTACACTTCTTTGGCAATTGGTTGGAAATTGGATGTAAAACAATCACAAAATGTCAGAAAAAAGCCTTTCTGACTCGAATTTTTCTGAACATTTTTGGCGGTAAAAGTCGCATAGTTCCCTCAATTCTGCTCCGATTTCGCTGAAACTTTGATTAAAAGTTAGATAAGACTCTCCTCTTTCCAACAATGTACACTTCTTTGGCAATTGGTTGGAAATTGGATGTAAAACAATCACAAAATGTCAGAAAAAAGCCTTTCTGACTCGAATTTTTCTGAACATTTTTGGCGGTAAAAGTCGCATAGTTCCCTCAATTCTGCTCCGATTTCGCTGAAACTTTCATCAGAAGTTAGGTAAGACTCTCTTCTTTCCAACAATGTACACCTCTTTGGCAATTGGTTGGAAATTGGATGTAAAACAATCAGAAAATGTCACATAAAAGCCTCATTGACTCGAATTTTTTGGCGGTAAAAGTCGCATAGTTCCCTCAATTCTGCTCCCATTTCGCTGAAACCTTCATCGTAAGTTAGATAAGACTCTCCTCTTTCCAACAATGTACACTTCTTTGGCAATTGGTTGGAAATTGGATGTAAAACAATCACAAAATGTCACATAAAAGCCTCATTGACTCGAATTTTCCTGAACATTTTTGGAGGTAAAAGTCGCATAGTTCCCTCAATTCTGCTCCGATTTCGCTGAAGCTTTCATTAAAAGTTAGATAAGACTCTCCTCTTTCCAACAATGTACACTTCTTTGGCAATTGGTTGGAAATTGGATGTAAAACAATCACAAAATGTCACACAAAAGCCTCATTGACTCGAATTTTCCTGAAACTTTTTTTGGCGGTAAAAGTCGCATAGTTCCCTCAATTCTGCTCCGATTTCGCCGAAGCCTTCATCGTAAGTTAGATAAGACTCTCCTCTTTCCAACAATGTACACTTCTTTGGCAATTGGTTGGAAATTGGATGTAAAACAATCACAAAATGTCAGAAAAAAGCCTTTCTGACTCGAATTTTTCTGAACATTTTTGGCGGTAAAAGTCGCATAGTTCCCTCAATTCTACTCCGATTTCGCTGAAACTTTCATTAAAAGTTAGGTAAGACTCTCCTCTTTCCAACAATGTACACTTCTTTGGCAATTGGTTGGAAATTGGATGTGAAACAATCACAAAATGTCAGAAAAAAGCCTTTCTGACTCGAATTTTTCTGAACATTTTTGGCGGTAAAAGTCGCATAGTTCCCTCAATTCTGCTCCGATTTCGCTGAAACTTTGATTAAAAGTTAGGTAAGACTCTCCTTTTTCCAACAATGTACACTTCTTTGGCAATTGGTTGGAAATTGGATGTAAAACAATCACAAAATATCAGAAAAAAGCCTTTCTGACTCGAATTTTTCTGAACATTTTTGGCGGTAAAAGTCGCATAGTTCCCTCAATTCTGCTCCGATTTCACTGAAACTTTCAGTAAAAGTTAGGTAAGACTCTCCTTTTTCCAACAATGTACACTTCTTTGGCAATTGGTTGGAAATTGGATGTAAAACAATCACAAAATATCAGAAAAAAGCCTTTCTGACTCGAATTTTTCTGAACATTTTTGGCGGTAAAAGTCGCATAGTTCCCTCAATTCTGATCCGATTTCGCTGAAACTTTCATTAAAAGTTAGGTAAGACTCTCCTCTTTCCAACAATGTACACTTCTTTGGCAATTGGTTGGAAATTGGATGTGAAACAATCACAAAATGTCAGAAAAAAGCCTTTCTGACTCGAATTTTTCTGAACATTTTTGGCGGTAAAAGTCCCATAGTTCCCTCAATTCTGCTCCGATTTCGCTGAAACTTTCATTAAAAGTTAGATAAGACTCTCCTCTTTCCAACAATGTACACTTCTTTGGCAATTGGTTGGAAATTGGATGTAAAACAATCACAAAATGTCAGAAAAAAGCCTTTCTGACTCGAATTTTTCTGAACATTTTTGGCGGTAAAAGTCCCATAGTTCCCTCAATTCTGCTCCGATTTCGCTGAAACCTTCATCGTAAGTTAGATAAGACTCTCCTCTTTCCAACAATGTACACTTCTTTGGCAATTGGTTGGAAATTGGATGTAAAACAATCACAAAATGTCAGAAAAAAGCCTTTCTGACTCGATTTTTTCTGAACATTTTTGGCGGTAAAAGTCCCATAGTTCCCTCAATTCTGCTCCGATTTCGCTGAAACCTTCATTGTAAGTTAGGTAAGACTCTCTTCTTTCCAACAATGTACACTTCTTTGGCAATTGGTTGGAAATTGGATGTGAAACAATCACAAAATGTCAGAAAAAAGCCTTTCTGACTCGAATTTTTCTGAACATTTTTGGCGGTAAAAGTCCCATAGTTCCCTCAATTCTGCTCCGATTTCGCTGAAACTTTCAGTAGAAGTTAGGTAAGACTCTCTTCTTTCCAACAATGTACATTTCTTTGGCAATTGGTTGGAAATTGGATGTAAAACAATCACAAAATGTCAGAAAAAAGCCTTTCTGACTCGAATTTTTCTGAACATTTTTGGCGGTAAAAGTCGCATAGTTCCCTCAATTCTGCTCCGATTTCGCTGAAACTTTGATTAAAAGTTAGGTAAGATTCTCCTCTTTCCAACAATGTAGACTTCTTTGGCAACTAGTTGGAAATTGGATGTAAAACAATCACAAAATGTCAGAAAACAGCCTTTCTGACTCGAATTTTTCTGAACATTTTTGGCGGTAAAAGTCCCATAGTTCCCTCAATTCTGCTCCGATTTCGCTGAAACCTTCATCGTAAGTTAGATAAGACTCTCCTCTTTCCAACAATGTACACTTCTTTGGCAATTGGTTGGAAATTGGATGTAAAACAATCACAAAATGTCAGAAAAAAGCCTTTCTGACTCGAATTTTTCTGAACATTTTTGGCGGTAAAAGTCCCATAGTTCCCTCAATTCTGCTCCGATTTCGCTGAAACTTTCATTAAAAGTTAGATAAGACTCTCCTCTTTCCAACAATGTACACTTCTTTGGCAATTGGTTGGAAATTGGATGTAAAACAATCACAAAATGTCAGAAAAAAGCCTTTCTGACTCGAATTTTTCTGAACATTTTTGGCGGTAAAAGTCCCATAGTTCCCTCAATTCTGCTCCGATTTCGCTGAAACTTTCATTAAAAGTTAGATAAGACTCTCCTCTTTCCAACAATGTACACTTCTTTGGCAATTGGTTGGAAATTGGATGTGAAACAATCACAAAATGTCAGAAAAAAGCCTTTCTGACTCGAATTTTTCTGAACATTTTTGGCGGTAAAAGTCCCATAGTTCCCTCAATTCTGCTCCGATTTCGCTGAAACCTTCATCGTAAGTTACATTAGACTCTCCTCTTTCCAACAATGTACACTTCTTTGGCAATTTGTTGGAAATTGGATGTAAAACAATCACAAAATGTCAGAAAAAAGCCTTTCTGACTCGAATTTTTCTGAACATTTTTGGCGGTAAAAGTCCCATAGTTCCCTCAATTCTGCTCCGATTTCGCTGAAGCCTTCATCGTAAGTTAGATAAGACTCTCCTCTTTCCAACAATGTACACTTCTTTGGCAATTGGTTGGAAATTGGATGTAAAACAATCACAAAATGTCAGAAAAAAGCCTTTCTGACTCAAATTTTTCTGAACATTTTTGGCGGTAAAAGTCGCATAGTTCCTTCAATTCTGCTCCGATTTCGCTGAAACTTTCATTAAAAGTTAGGTAAGACTCTCTTCTTTCCAACAATGTACACTTCTTTGGCAACTAGTTGGAAATTGGATGTAAAACAATCACAAAATATCAGAAAAAAGCCTTTCTGACTCGAATTTTTCTGAACATTTTTGGCGGTAAAAGTCGCATAGTTCCCTCAATTCTGCTCCGATTTCGCTGAAACTTTCATTAAAAGTTAGGTAAGACTCTCCTCTTTCCAACAATGTACACTTCTTTGGCAATTGGTTGGAAATTGGATGTGAAACAATCACAAAATGTCAGAAAAAAGCCTTTCTGACTCGAATTTTTCTGAACATTTTTGGCGGTAAAAGTCGCATAGTTCCCTCAATTCTGCTCCGATTTCACTGAAGCTTTCAGTAAAAGTTAGGTAAGATTCTCCTCTTTCCAACAATGTACACTTCTTTGGCAACTAGTTGGAAATTGGATGTAAAACAATCACAAAATGTCAGAAAAAAGCCTTTCTGACTCGAATTTTTCTGAACATTTTTGGCGGTAAAAGTCGCATAGTTCCCTCAATTCTACTCCGATTTCGCTGAAACTTTCATTAAAAGTTAGGTAAGACTCTCCTCTTTCCAACAATGTACACTTCTTTGGCAATTGGTTGGAAATTGGATGTGAAACAATCACAAAATGTCAGAAAAAAGCCTTTCTGACTCGAATTTTTCTGAACATTTTTGGCGGTAAAAGTCGCATAGTTCCCTCAATTCTGCTCCGATTTCACTGAAGCTTTCAGTAAAAGTTAGGTAAGATTCTCCTCTTTCCAACAATGTACACTTCTTTGGCAACTAGTTGGAAATTGGATGTAAAATAATCACAAAATGTCAGAAAAAAGCCTTTCTGACTCGAATTTTTCTGAACATTTTTGGCGGTAAAAGTCCCATAGTTCCCTCAATTCTGCTCCGATTTCGCTGAAGCCTTCATTATAAGTTAGGTAAGACTCTCTTCTTTCCAACAATGTACACTTCTTTGGCAATTGGTTGGAAATTGGATGTAAAACAATCACAAAATGTCAGAAAAAAGCCTTTCTGACTCGAATTTTTCTGAACATTTTTGGCGGTAAAAGTCGCATAGTTCCCTCAATTCTGCTCCGATTTCGCTGAAACTTTGATTAAAAGTTAGATAAGACTCTCCTCTTTCCAACAATGTACACTTCTTTGGCAATTGGTTGGAAATTGGATGTAAAACAATCACAAAATGTCAGAAAAAAGCCTTTCTGACTCGAATTTTTCTGAACATTTTTGGCGGTAAAAGTCGCATAGTTCCCTCAATTCTGCTCCGATTTCGCTGAAACTTTCATCAGAAGTTAGGTAAGACTCTCTTCTTTCCAACAATGTACACCTCTTTGGCAATTGGTTGGAAATTGGATGTAAAACAATCAGAAAATGTCACATAAAAGCCTCATTGACTCGAATTTTTTGGCGGTAAAAGTCGCATAGTTCCCTCAATTCTGCTCCCATTTCGCTGAAACCTTCATCGTAAGTTAGATAAGACTCTCCTCTTTCCAACAATGTACACTTCTTTGGCAATTGGTTGGAAATTGGATGTAAAACAATCACAAAATGTCACATAAAAGCCTCATTGACTCGAATTTTCCTGAACATTTTTGGAGGTAAAAGTCGCATAGTTCCCTCAATTCTGCTCCGATTTCGCTGAAGCTTTCATTAAAAGTTAGATAAGACTCTCCTCTTTCCAACAATGTACACTTCTTTGGCAATTGGTTGGAAATTGGATGTAAAACAATCACAAAATGTCACACAAAAGCCTCATTGACTCGAATTTTCCTGAAACTTTTTTTGGCGGTAAAAGTCGCATAGTTCCCTCAATTCTGCTCCGATTTCGCCGAAGCCTTCATCGTAAGTTAGATAAGACTCTCCTCTTTCCAACAATGTACACTTCTTTGGCAATTGGTTGGAAATTGGATGTAAAACAATCACAAAATGTCAGAAAAAAGCCTTTCTGACTCGAATTTTTCTGAACATTTTTGGCGGTAAAAGTCCCATAGTTCCCTCAATTCTGCTCCGATTTCGCTGAAGCCTTCATTATAAGTTAGGTAAGACTCTCTTCTTTCCAACAGTGTACACTTCTTTGGCAATTGGTTGGAAATTGGATGTAAAACAATCACGAAATGTCAGAAAAAAGCCTTTCTGACTCGAATTTTTCTGAACATTTTTGGCGGTAAAAGTCGCATAGTTCCCTCAATTCTACTCCGATTTCGCTGAAACTTTCATTAAAAGTTAGGTAAGACTCTCCTCTTTCCAACAATGTACACTTCTTTGGCAATTTGTTGGAAATTGGATGTGAAACAATCACAAAATGTCAGAAAAAAGCCTTTCTGACTCGAATTTTTCTGAACATTTTTGGCGGTAAAAGTCGCATAGTTCCCTCAATTCTGCTCCGATTTCACTGAAGCTTTCAGTAAAAGTTAGGTAAGATTCTCCTCTTTCCAACAATGTACACTTCTTTGGCAACTAGTTGGAAATTGGATGTAAAACAATCACAAAATGTCAGAAAAAAGCCTTTCTGACTCGAATTTTTCTGAACATTTTTGGCGGTAAAAGTCCCATAGTTCCCTCAATTCTGCTCCGATTTCGCTGAAGCCTTCATTATAAGTTAGGTAAGACTCTCTTCTTTCCAACAATGTACACTTCTTTGGCAATTGGTTGGAAATTGGATGTAAAACAATCACAAAATGTCAGAAAAAAGCCTTTCTGACTCGAATTTTTCTGAACATTTTTGGCGGTAAAAGTCGCATAGTTCCCTCAATTCTGCTCCGATTTCGCTGAAACTTTGATTAAAAGTTAGATAAGACTCTCCTCTTTCCAACAATGTACACTTCTTTGGCAATTGGTTGGAAATTGGATGTAAAACAATCACAAAATATCAGAAAAAAGCCTTTCTGACTCGAATTTTTCTGAACATTTTTGGCGGTAAAAGTCCCATAGTTCCCTCAATTCTGCCCCGATTTCGCTGAAACTTTCATTAGAAGTTAGATAAGACTCTCCTCTTTCCAACAATGTACACTTCTTTGGCAATTGGTTGGAAATTGGATGTAAAACAATCACAAAATGTCAGAAAAAAGCCTTTCTGACTCGAATTTTTCTGAACATTTTTGGCGGTAAAAGTCGCATAGTTCCCTCAATTCTGCTCCGATTTCGCTGAAACTTTCATTAAAAGTTAGATAAGACTCTCCTCTTTCCAACAATGTACACTTCTTTGTCAATTGGTTGGAAATTGGATGTAAAACAATCAGAAAATGTCACATAAAAGCCTCATTGACTCGAATTTTTTTGAAACTTTTTTTGGCGGTAAAAGTCCCATAGTTCCCTCAATTCTGCTCCGATTTCGCTGAAACTTTCATTAAAAGTTAGATAAGACTCTCCTCTTTCCAACAATGTACACTTCTTTGGCAATTGGTTGGAAATTGGATGTAAAACAATCACAAAATGTCAGAAAAAAGCCTTTCTGACTCGAATTTTTCTGAACATTTTTGGCGGTAAAAGTCCCATAGTTCCCTCAATTCTGCTCCGATTTCGCTGAAACCTTCATCGTAAGTTACATTAGACTCTCCTCTTTCCAACAATGTACACTTCTTTGGCAATTGGTTGGAAATTGGATGTGAAACAATCACAAAATGTCAGAAAAAAGCCTTTCTGACTCGAATTTTTCTGAACATTTTTGGCGGTAAAAGTCGCATAGTTCCCTCAATTCTGCTCCGATTTCACTGAAGCTTTCAGTAAAAGTTAGGTAAGATTCTCCTCTTTCCAACAATGTACACTTCTTTGGCAACTAGTTCGAAATTGGATGTAAAACAATCACAAAATGTCAGAAAAAAGCCTTTCTGACTCGAATTTTTCTGAACATTTTTGGCGGTAAAAGTCCCATAGTTCCCTCAATTCTGCTCCGATTTCGCTGAAGCCTTCATTATAAGTTAGGTAAGACTCTCTTCTTTCCAACAATGTACACTTCTTTGGCAATTGGTTGGAAATTGGATGTAAAACAATCACAAAATGTCAGAAAAAAGCCTTTCTGACTCGAATTTTTCTGAACATTTTTGGCGGTAAAAGTCGCATAGTTCCCTCAATTCTGCTCCGATTTCGCTGAAACTTTGATTAAAAGTTAGATAAGACTCTCCTCTTTCCAACAATGTACACTTCTTTGGCAATTGGTTGGAAATTGGATGTAAAACAATCACAAAATGTCAGAAAAAAGCCTTTCTGACTCGAATTTTTCTGAACATTTTTGGCGGTAAAAGTCCCATAGTTCCCTCAATTCTGCCCCGATTTCGCTGAAACTTTCATTAGAAGTTAGGTAAGACTCTCTTCTTTCCAACAATGTACACTTCTTTGGCAACTAGTTGGAAATTGGATGTAAAACAATCACAAAATGTCAGAAAAAAGCCTTTCTGACTCGAATTTTCCTGAAACTTTTTTTGGCGGTAAAAGTCCCATAGTTCCCTCAATTCTGCTCCGATTTCGCTGAAACTTTCATCGTAAGTTAGGTAAGACTCTCCTCTTTCCAACAATGTACATTTCTTTGGCAATTGGTTGGAAATTGGATGTAAAACAATCACAAAATGTCAGAAAAAAGCCTTTCTGACTCGAATTTTTCTGAACATTTTTGGCGGTAAAAGTCGCATAGTTCCCTCAATTCTGCTCCGATTTCGCTGAAACTTTCATTAAAAGTTAGGTAAGATTCTCCTCTTTCCAACAATGTAGACTTCTTTGGCAACTAGTTGGAAATTGGATGTAAAACAATCACAAAATATCAGAAAACAGCCTTTCTGACTCGAATTTTTCTGAACATTTTTGGCGGTAAAAGTCCCATAGTTCCCTCAATTCTGCTCCGATTTCGCTGAAACCTTCATCGTAAGTTAGATAAGACTCTCCTCTTTCCAACAATGTACACTTCTTTGACAATTGGTTGGAAATTGGATGTAAAACAATCACAAAATGTCAGAAAAAAGCCTTTCTGACTCGAATTTTTCTGAACATTTTTGGCGGTAAAAGTCGCATAGTTCCCTCAATTCTGCTCCGATTTCGCTGAAACTTTCATTAAAAGTTAGATAAGACTCTCCTCTTTCCAACAATGTACACTTCTTTGTCAATTGGTTGGAAATTGGATGTAAAACAATCAGAAAATGTCACATAAAAGCCTCATTGACTCGAATTTTTTTGAAACTTTTTTTGGCGGTAAAAGTCCCATAGTTCCCTCAATTCTGCTCCGATTTCGCTGAAACTTTCATTAAAAGTTAGATAAGACTCTCCTCTTTCCAACAATGTACACTTCTTTGGCAATTGGTTGGAAATTGGATGTAAAACAATCACAAAATGTCAGAAAAAAGCCTTTCTGACTCGAATTTTTCTGAACATTTTTGGCGGTAAAAGTCCCATAGTTCCCTCAATTCTGCTCCGATTTCGCTGAAACCTTCATCGTAAGTTACATTAGACTCTCCTCTTTCCAACAATGTACACTTCTTTGGCAATTTGTTGGAAATTGGATGTAAAACAATCACAAAATGTCAGAAAAAAGCCTTTCTGACTCGAATTTTTCTGAACATTTTTGGCGGTAAAAGTCCCATAGTTCCCTCAATTCTGCTCCGATTTCGCTGAAGCCTTCATTAAAAGTTAGATAAGACTCTCCTCTTTCCAACAATGTACACTTCTTTGGCAATTGGTTGGAAATTGGATGTGAAACAATCACAAAATGTCAGAAAAAAGCCTTTCTGACTCGAATTTTTCTGAACATTTTTGGCGGTAAAAGTCGCATAGTTCCTTCAATTCTGCTCCGATTTCGCTGAAACTTTCAGTAAAAGTTAGGTAAGACTCTCTTCTTTCCAACAATGTACACTTCTTTGGCAACTAGTTGGAAATTGGATGTAAAACAATCACAAAATATCAGAAAAAAGCCTTTCTGACTCGAATTTTTCTGAACATTTTTGGCGGTAAAAGTCGCATAGTTCCCTCAATTCTGCTCCGATTTCGCTGAAACTTTCATTAAAAGTTAGGTAAGACTCTCCTCTTTCCAACAATGTACACTTCTTTGGCAATTGGTTGGAAATTGGATGTAAAACAATCAGAAAATGTCACATAAAAGCCTCATTGACTCGAATTTTTTTGAAACTTTTTTTGGCGGTAAAAGTCCCATAGTTCCCTCAATTCTGCTCCGATTTCGCTGAAACTTTCATTAAAAGTTAGGTAAGACTCTCCTCTTTCCAACAATGTAGACTTCTTTGGCAACTAGTTGGAAATTGGATGTAAAACAATCACAAAATATCAGAAAACAGCCTTTCTGACTCGAATTTTTCTGAACATTTTTGGCGGTAAAAGTCCCATAGTTCCCTCAATTCTGCTCCGATTTCGCTGAAACCTTCATCGTAAGTTAGATAAGACTCTCCTCTTTCCAACAATGTAGACTTCTTTGGCAACTAGTTGGAAATTGGATGTAAAACAATCACAAAATATCAGAAAACAGCCTTTCTGACTCGAATTTTTCTGAACATTTTTGGCGGTAAAAGTCCCATAGTTCCCTCAATTCTGCTCCGATTTCGCTGAAACCTTCATCGTAAGTTAGATAAGACTCTCCTCTTTCCAACAATGTACACTTCTTTGACAATTGGTTGGAAATTGGATGTAAAACAATCACAAAATGTCAGAAAAAAGCCTTTCTGACTCGAATTTTTCTGAACATTTTTGGCGGTAAAAGTCGCATAGTTCCCTCAATTCTGCTCCGATTTCGCTGAAACTTTCATTAAAAGTTAGATAAGACTCTCCTCTTTCCAACAATGTACACTTCTTTGTCAATTGGTTGGAAATTGGATGTAAAACAATCAGAAAATGTCACATAAAAGCCTCATTGACTCGAATTTTTTTGAAACTTTTTTTGGCGGTAAAAGTCCCATAGTTCCCTCAATTCTGCTCCGATTTCGCTGAAACTTTCATTAAAAGTTAGATAAGACTCTCCTCTTTCCAACAATGTACACTTCTTTGGCAATTGGTTGGAAATTGGATGTAAAACAATCACAAAATGTCAGAAAAAAGCCTTTCTGACTCGAATTTTTCTGAACATTTTTGGCGGTAAAAGTCCCATAGTTCCCTCAATTCTGCTCCGATTTCGCTGAAACCTTCATCGTAAGTTACATTAGACTCTCCTCTTTCCAACAATGTACACTTCTTTGGCAATTTGTTGGAAATTGGATGTAAAACAATCACAAAATGTCAGAAAAAAGCCTTTCTGACTCGAATTTTTCTGAACATTTTTGGCGGTAAAAGTCCCATAGTTCCCTCAATTCTGCTCCGATTTCGCTGAAGCCTTCATTAAAAGTTAGATAAGACTCTCCTCTTTCCAACAATGTACACTTCTTTGGCAATTGGTTGGAAATTGGATGTGAAACAATCACAAAATGTCAGAAAAAAGCCTTTCTGACTCGAATTTTTCTGAACATTTTTGGCGGTAAAAGTCGCATAGTTCCTTCAATTCTGCTCCGATTTCGCTGAAACTTTCAGTAAAAGTTAGGTAAGACTCTCTTCTTTCCAACAATGTACACTTCTTTGGCAACTAGTTGGAAATTGGATGTAAAACAATCACAAAATATCAGAAAAAAGCCTTTCTGACTCGAATTTTTCTGAACATTTTTGGCGGTAAAAGTCGCATAGTTCCCTCAATTCTGCTCCGATTTCGCTGAAACTTTCATTAAAAGTTAGGTAAGACTCTCCTCTTTCCAACAATGTACACTTCTTTGGCAATTGGTTGGAAATTGGATGTAAAACAATCAGAAAATGTCACATAAAAGCCTCATTGACTCGAATTTTTTTGAAACTTTTTTTGGCGGTAAAAGTCCCATAGTTCCCTCAATTCTGCTCCGATTTCGCTGAAACTTTCATTAAAAGTTAGGTAAGACTCTCCTCTTTCCAACAATGTACACTTCTTTGGCAATTGGTTGGAAATTGGATGTAAAACAATCACAAAATGTCAGAAAAAAGCCTTTCTGACTCGAATTTTTCTGAACATTTTTGGCGGTAAAAGTCGCATAGTTCCCTCAATTCTGCTCCGATTTCGCTGAAACCTTCATCGTAAGTTAGATAAGACTCTCCTCTTTCCAACAATGTACACTTCTTTGGCAATTGGTTGGAAATTGGATGTAAAACAATCACAAAATGTCACACAAAAGCCTCATTGACTCGAATTTTCCTGAAACTTTTTTTGGCGGTAAAAGTCCCATAGTTCCCTCAATTCTGCTCCGATTTCGCTGAAACTTTCATTAAAAGTTAGATAAGACTCTCCTCTTTCCAACAATGTACACTGCTTTGGCAATTGGTTGGAAATTGGATGTAAAACAATCAGAAAATGTCACATAAAAGCCTCATTGACTCGAATTTTTTTGAAACTTTTTTTGGCGGTAAAAGTCCCATAGTTCCCTCAATTCTGCTCCGATTTCGCTGAAACTTTCATTAAAAGTTAGATAAGACTCTCCTCTTTCCAACAATGTACACTTCTTTGGCAATTGGTTGGAAATTGGATGTAAAACAATCACAAAATGTCAGAAAAAAGCCTTTCTGACCCGAATTTTTCTGAACATTTTTGGCGGTAAAAGTCGCATAGTTCCCTCAATTCTACTCCGATTTCGCTGAAACTTTCATTAAAAGTTAGGTAAGACTCTCCTCTTTCCAACAATGTACACTTTCTTGGCAATTGGTTGGAAATTGGATGTGAAACAATCACAAAATGTCAGAAAAAAGCCTTTCTGACTCGAATTTTTCTGAACATTTTTGGCGGTAAAAGTCGCATAGTTCCCTCAATTCTGCTCCGATTTCACTGAAGCTTTCAGTAAAAGTTAGGTAAGATTCTCCTCTTTCCAACAATGTACACTTCTTTGGCAACTAGTTGGAAATTGGATGTAAAACAATCACAAAATGTCAGAAAAAAGCCTTTCTGACTCGAATTTTTCTGAACATTTTTGGCGGTAAAAGTCCCATAGTTCCCTCAATTCTGCTCCGATTTCGCTGAAGCCTTCATTATAAGTTAGGTACGACTCTCTTCTTTCCAACAATGTACACTTCTTTGGCAATTGGTTGGAAATTGGATGTAAAACAATC
Source organism: Anastrepha obliqua (assembly GCF_027943255.1). Lineage (NCBI taxonomy): Eukaryota > Metazoa > Arthropoda > Insecta > Diptera > Tephritidae > Anastrepha > Anastrepha obliqua. The sequence continues at coordinate 26,562 of NW_026562295.1, forward strand.
ACAAAATGTCAGAAAAAAGCCTTTCTGACTCGAATTTTTCTGAACATTTTTGGCGGTAAAAGTCGCATAGTTCCCTCAATTCTGCTCCGATTTCGCTGAAACTTTGATTAAAAGTTAGATAAGACTCTCCTCTTTCCAACAATGTACACTTCTTTGGCAATTGGTTGGAAATTGGATGTAAAACAATCACAAAATGTCAGAAAAAAGCCTTTCTGACTCGAATTTTTCTGAACATTTTTGGCGGTAAAAGTCGCATAGTTCCCTCAATTCTGCTCCGATTTCGCTGAAACTTTCATCAGAAGTTAGGTAAGACTCTCTTCTTTCCAACAATGTACACCTCTTTGGCAATTGGTTGGAAATTGGATGTAAAACAATCAGAAAATGTCACATAAAAGCCTCATTGACTCGAATTTTTTGGCGGTAAAAGTCGCATAGTTCCCTCAATTCTGCTCCCATTTCGCTGAAACCTTCATCGTAAGTTAGATAAGACTCTCCTCTTTCCAACAATGTACACTTCTTTGGCAATTGGTTGGAAATTGGATGTAAAACAATCACAAAATGTCACATAAAAGCCTCATTGACTCGAATTTTCCTGAACATTTTTGGAGGTAAAAGTCGCATAGTTCCCTCAATTCTGCTCCGATTTCGCTGAAGCTTTCATTAAAAGTTAGATAAGACTCTCCTCTTTCCAACAATGTACACTTCTTTGGCAATTGGTTGGAAATTGGATGTAAAACAATCACAAAATGTCACACAAAAGCCTCATTGACTCGAATTTTCCTGAAACTTTTTTTGGCGGTAAAAGTCGCATAGTTCCCTCAATTCTGCTCCGATTTCGCCGAAGCCTTCATCGTAAGTTAGATAAGACTCTCCTCTTTCCAACAATGTACACTTCTTTGGCAATTGGTTGGAAATTGGATGTAAAACAATCACAAAATGTCAGAAAAAAGCCTTTCTGACTCGAATTTTTCTGAACATTTTTGGCGGTAAAAGTCCCATAGTTCCCTCAATTCTGCTCCGATTTCGCTGAAACCTTCATTATAAGTTAGGTAAGGCTCTCTTCTTTCCAACAATGTACACTTCTTTGGCAATTGGTTGGAAATTGGATGTAAAACAATCACAAAATGTCAGAAAAAAGCCTTTCTGACTCGAATTTTTCTGAACATTTTTGGCGGTAAAAGTCGCATAGTTCCCTCAATTCTGCTCCGATTTCGCTGAAACTTTGATTAAAAGTTAGATAAGACTCTCCTCTTTCCAACAATGTACACTTCTTTGGCAATTGGTTGGAAATTGGATGTGAAACAATCACAAAATGTCAGAAAAAAGCCTTTCTGACTCGAATTTTTCTGAACATTTTTGGCGGTAAAAGTCGCATAGTTCCCTCAATTCTGCTCCGATTTCACTGAAACTTTCATTAAAAGTTAGGTAAGACTCTCCTCTTTCCAACAATGTACACTTCTTTGGCAATTGGTTGGAAATTGGATGTAAAACAATCACAAAATATCAGAAAAAAGCCTTTCTGACTCGAATTTTTCTGAACATTTTTGGCGGTAAAAGTCGCATAGTTCCCTCAATTCTGATCCGATTTCGCTGAAACTTTCATTAAAAGTTAGGTAAGACTCTCCTCTTTCCAACAATGTACACTTCTTTGGCAATTGGTTGGAAATTGGATGTAAAACAATCACAAAATGTCAGAAAAAAGCCTTTCTGACTCGAATTTTTCTGAACATTTTTGGCGGTAAAAGTCCCATAGTTCCCTCAATTCTACTCCGATTTCGCCGAAGCCTTCATCGTAAGTTAGATAAGACTCTCCTCTTTCCAACAATGTACACTTCTTTGGCAATTGGTTGGAAATTGGATGTAAAACAATCACAAAATGTCAGAAAAAAGCCTTTCTGACTCGAATTTTTCTGAACATTTTTGGCGGTAAAAGTCCCATAGTTCCCTCAATTCTGCTCCGATTTCGCTGAAGCCTTCATTATAAGTTAGGTAAGACTCTCCTCTTTCCAACAATGTACACTTCTTTGGCAATTGGTTGGAAATTGGATGTAAAACAATCACAAAATGTCAGAAAAAAGCCTTTCTGACTCGAATTTTTCTGAACATTTTTGGCGGTAAAAGTCCCATAGTTCCCTCAATTCTGCTCCGATTTCGCTGAAACCTTCATCGTAAGTTAGATAAGACTCTCCTCTTTCCAACAATGTACACTTCTTTGGCAATTGGTTGGAAATTGGATGTAAAACAATCACAAAATGTCAGAAAAAAGCCTTTCTGACTCGATTTTTTCTGAACATTTTTGGCGGTAAAAGTCCCATAGTTCCCTCAATTCTGCTCCGATTTCGCTGAAACCTTCATTGTAAGTTAGGTAAGACTCTCTTCTTTCCAACAATGTACACTTCTTTGGCAATTGGTTGGAAATTGGATGTAAAACAATCACAAAATATCAGAAAAAAGCCTTTCTGACTCGAATTTTTCTGAACATTTTTGGCGGTAAAAGTCCCATAGTTCCCTTAATTCTGCTCCGATTTCGCTGAAACTTTCAGTAGAAGTTAGGTAAGACTCTCTTCTTTCCAACAATGTACACTTCTTTGGCAATTGGTTGGAAATTGGATGTGAAACAATCACAAAATATCAGAAAAAAGCCTTTCTGACTCGAATTTTTCTGAACATTTTTGGTGGTAAAAGTCGCATAGTTCCCTCAATTCTGCCCCGATTTCGCTGAAACTTTCATTAGAAGTTAGGTAAGACTCTCTTCTTTCCAACAATGTACACTTCTTTGGCAACTAGTTGGAAATTGGATGTAAAACAATCACAAAATGTCAGAAAAAAGCCTTTCTGACTCGAATTTTTCTGAACATTTTTGGCGGTAAAAGTCCCATAGTTCCCTCAATTCTGCTCCGATTTCGCTGAAACTTTCATCGTAAGTTAGGTAAGACTCTCCTCTTTCCAACAATGTACATTTCTTTGGCAATTGGTTGGAAATTGGATGTAAAACAATCACAAAATGTCAGAAAAAAGCCTTTCTGACTCGAATTTTTCTGAACATTTTTGGCGGTAAAAGTCGCATAGTTCCCTCAATTCTGCTCCGATTTCGCTGAAACTTTGATTAAAAGTTAGGTAAGATTCTCCTCTTTCCAACAATGTAGACTTCTTTGGCAACTAGTTGGAAATTGGATGTAAAACAATCACAAAATGTCAGAAAACAGCCTTTCAGACTCGAATTTTTCTGAACATTTTTGGCGGTAAAAGTCGCATAGTTCCCTCAATTCTGCTCCGATTTCGCCGAAGCCTTCATCGTAAGTTAGATAAGACTCTCCTCTTTCCAACAATGTACACTTCTTTGGCAACTAGTTGGAAATTGGATGTAAAACAATCACAAAATGTCAGAAAAAAGCCTTTCTGACTCGAATTTTTCTGAACATTTTTGGCGGTAAAAGTCCCATAGTTCCCTCAATTCTGCTCCGATTTCGCTGAAACCTTCATCGTAAGTTAGATAAGACTCTCCTCTTTCCAACAATGTACACTTCTTTGGCAATTGGTTGGAAATTGGATGTAAAACAATCACAAAATGTCAGAAAAAAGCCTTTCTGACTCGAATTTTTCTGAACATTTTTGGCGGTAAAAGTCCCATAGTTCCCTCAATTCTGCTCCGATTTCGCTGAAACTTTCATTAAAAGTTAGATAAGACTCTCCTCTTTCCAACAATGTACACTTCTTTGGCAATTGGTTGGAAATTGGATGTAAAACAATCACAAAATGTCAGAAAAAAGCCTTTCTGACTCGAATTTTTCTGAACATTTTTGGCGGTAAAAGTCCCATAGTTCCCTCAATTCTGCTCCGATTTCGCTGAAACCTTCATCGTAAGTTAGATAAGACTCTCCTCTTTCCAACAATGTACACTTCTTTGGCAATTGGTTGGAAATTGGATGTAAAACAATCACAAAATGTCAGAAAAAAGCCTTTCTGACTCGATTTTTTCTGAACATTTTTGGCGGTAAAAGTCCCATAGTTCCCTCAATTCTGCTCCGATTTCGCTGAAACCTTCATTGTAAGTTAGGTAAGACTCTCTTCTTTCCAACAATGTACACTTCTTTGGCAATTGGTTGGAAATTGGATGTAAAACAATCACAAAATATCAGAAAAAAGCCTTTCTGACTCGAATTTTTCTGAACATTTTTGGCGGTAAAAGTCCCATAGTTCCCTCAATTCTGCTCCGATTTCGCTGAAACTTTCAGTAGAAGTTAGGTAAGACTCTCTTCTTTCCAACAATGTACACTTCTTTGGCAATTGGTTGGAAATTGGATGTGAAACAATCACAAAATATCAGAAAAAAGCCTTTCTGACTCGAATTTTTCTGAACATTTTTGGTGGTAAAAGTCGCATAGTTCCCTCAATTCTGCCCCGATTTCGCTGAAACTTTCATTAGAAGTTAGGTAAGACTCTCTTCTTTCCAACAATGTACACTTCTTTGGCAACTAGTTGGAAATTGGATGTAAAACAATCACAAAATGTCAGAAAAAAGCCTTTCTGACTCGAATTTTTCTGAACATTTTTGGCGGTAAAAGTCCCATAGTTCCCTCAATTCTGCTCCGATTTCGCTGAAACTTTCATCGTAAGTTAGGTAAGACTCTCCTCTTTCCAACAATGTACATTTCTTTGGCAATTGGTTGGAAATTGGATGTAAAACAATCACAAAATGTCAGAAAAAAGCCTTTCTGACTCGAATTTTTCTGAACATTTTTGGCGGTAAAAGTCGCATAGTTCCCTCAATTCTGCTCCGATTTCGCTGAAACTTTGATTAAAAGTTAGGTAAGACTCTCCTCTTTCCAACAATGTAGACTTCTTTGGCAACTAGTTGGAAATTGGATGTAAAACAATCACAAAATGTCAGAAAACAGCCTTTCTGACTCGAATTTTTCTGAACATTTTTGGCGGTAAAAGTCCCATAGTTCCCTCAATTCTGCTCCGATTTCGCTGAAACCTTCATCGTAAGTTAGATAAGACTCTCCTCTTTCCAACAATGTACACTTCTTTGGCAACTAGTTGGAAATTGGATGTAAAACAATCACAAAATGTCAGAAAAAAGCCTTTCTGACTCGAATTTTCCTGAAACTTTTTTTGGCGGTAAAAGTCCCATAGTTCCCTCAATTCTGCTCCGATTTCGCTGAAACTTTCATCGTAAGTTAGGTAAGACTCTCCTCTTTCCAACAATGTACACTTCTTTGGCAATTGGTTGGAAATTGGATGTGAAACAATCACAAAATGTCAGAAAAAAGCCTTTCTGACTCGAATTTTTCTGAACATTTTTGGCGGTAAAAGTCGCATAGTTCCCTCAATTCTGCTCCGATTTCGCTGAAACTTTGATTAAAAGTTAGGTAAGATTCTCCTCTTTCCAACAATGTAGACTTCTTTGGCAACTAGTTGGAAATTGGATGTAAAACAATCACAAAATATCAGAAAACAGCCTTTCTGACTCGAATTTTTCTGAACATTTTTGGCGGTAAAAGTCCCATAGTTCCCTCAATTCTGCTCCGATTTCGCTGAAACCTTCATCGTAAGTTAGATAAGACTCTCCTCTTTCCAACAATGTACACTTCTTTGGCAATTGGTTGGAAATTGGATGTAAAACAATCACAAAATGTCAGAAAAAAGCCTTTCTGACTCGAATTTTTCTGAACATTTTTGGCGGTAAAAGTCGCATAGTTCCCTCAATTCTGCTCCGATTTCGCTGAAACTTTCATTAAAAGTTAGATAAGACTCTCCTCTTTCCAACAATGTACACTTCTTTGTCAATTGGTTGGAAATTGGATGTAAAACAATCAGAAAATGTCACATAAAAGCCTCATTGACTCGAATTTTTTTGAAACTTTTTTTGGCGGTAAAAGTCCCATAGTTCCCTCAGTTCTACTCCGATTTCGCTGAAACTTTCAGTAGAAGTTAGGTAAGACTCTCTTCTTTCCAACAATGTACACTTCTTTGGCAATTGGTTGGAAATTGGATGTGAAACAATCACAAAATGTCAGAAAAAAGCCTTTCTGACTCGAATTTTTCTGAACATTTTTGGCGGTAAAAGTCGCATAGTTCCCTCAATTCTGCCCCGATTTCGCTGAAACTTTCATTAGAAGTTAGGTAAGACTCTCTTCTTTCCAACAATGTACACTTCTTTGGCAACTAGTTGGAAATTGGATGTAAAACAATCACAAAATGTCAGAAAAAAGCCTTTCTGACTCGAATTTTTCTGAACATTTTTGGCGGTAAAAGTCCCATAGTTCCCTCAATTCTGCTCCGATTTCGCTGAAACTTTCATCGTAAGTTAGGTAAGACTCTTTTCTTTCCAACAATGTACATTTCTTTGGCAATTGGTTGGAAATTGGATGTAAAACAATCACAAAATGTCAGAAAAAAGCCTTTCTGACTCGAATTTTTCTGAACATTTTTGGCGGTAAAAGTCGCATAGTTCCCTCAATTCTGCTCCGATTTCGCTGAAACTTTGATTAAAAGTTAGGTAAGATTCTCCTCTTTCCAACAATGTAGACTTCTTTGGCAACTAGTTGGAAATTGGATGTAAAACAATCACAAAATGTCAGAAAACAGCCTTTCTGACTCGAATTTTTCTGAACATTTTTGGCGGTAAAAGTCCCATAGTTCCCTCAATTCTGCTCCGATTTCGCTGAAACCTTCATCGTAAGTTAGATAAGACTCTCCTCTTTCCAACAATGTACACTTCTTTGGCAACTAGTTGGAAATTGGATGTAAAACAATCACAAAATGTCGGAAAAAAGCCTTTCTGACTCGAATTTTCCTGAAACTTTTTTTGGCGGTAAAAGTCCCATAGTTCCCTCAATTCTGCTCCGATTTCGCTGAAACTTTCATCGTAAGTTAGGTAAGACTCTCCTCTTTCCAACAATGTACATTTCTTTGGCAATTGGTTGGAAATTGGATGTAAAACAATCACAAAATGTCAGAAAAAAGCCTTTCTGACTCGAATTTTTCTGAACATTTTTGGCGGTAAAAGTCGCATAGTTCCCTCAATTCTGCTCCGATTTCGCTGAAACTTTGATTAAAAGTTAGGTAAGATTCTCCTCTTTCCAACAATGTAGACTTCTTTGGCAACTAGTTGGAAATTGGATGTAAAACAATCACAAAATGTCAGAAAACAGCCTTTCTGACTCGAATTTTTCTGAACATTTTTGGCGGTAAAAGTCCCATAGTTCCCTCAATTCTGCTCCGATTTCGCTGAAACCTTCATCGTAAGTTAGATAAGACTCTCCTCTTTCCAACAATGTACACTTCTTTGGCAATTGGTTGGAAATTGGATGTAAAACAATCACAAAATGTCAGAAAAAAGCCTTTCTGACTCGAATTTTTCTGAACATTTTTGGCGGTAAAAGTCGCATAGTTCCCTCAATTCTGCTCCGATTTCGCTGAAACTTTCATTAAAAGTTAGATAAGACTCTCCTCTTTCCAACAATGTACACTTCTTTGTCAATTGGTTGGAAATTGGATGTAAAACAATCAGAAAATGTCACATAAAAGCCTCATTGACTCGAATTTTTTTGAAACTTTTTTTGGCGGTAAAAGTCCCATAGTTCCCTCAATTCTGCTCCGATTTCGCTGAAACTTTCATTAAAAGTTAGATAAGACTCTCCTCTTTCCAACAATGTACACTTCTTTGGCAATTGGTTGGAAATTGGATGTGAAACAATCACAAAATGTCAGAAAAAAGCCTTTCTGACTCGAATTTTTCTGAACATTTTTGGCGGTAAAAGTCCCATAGTTCCCTCAATTCTGCTCCGATTTCGCTGAAACCTTCATCGTAAGTTACATTAGACTCTCCTCTTTCCAACAATGTACACTTCTTTGGCAATTTGTTGGAAATTGGATGTAAAACAATCACAAAATGTCAGAAAAAAAGCCTTTCTGACTCGAATTTTTCTGAACATTTTTGGCGGTAAAAGTCCCATAGTTCCCTCAATTCTGCTCCGATTTCGCTGAAGCCTTCATTATAAGTTAGATAAGACTCTCCTCTTTCCAACAATGTACACTTCTTTGGCAATTGGTTGGAAATTGGATGTAAAACAATCACAAAATGTCAGAAAAAAGCCTTTCTGACTCGAATTTTTCTGAACATTTTTGGCGGTAAAAGTCGCATAGTTCCTTCAATTCTGCTCCGATTTCGCTGAAACTTTCATTAAAAGTTAGGTAAGACTCTCTTCTTTCCAACAATGTACACTTCTTTGGCAACTAGTTGGAAATTGGATGTAAAACAATCACAAAATATCAGAAAAAAGCCTTTCTGACTCGAATTTTTCTGAACATTTTTGGCGGTAAAAGTCGCATAGTTCCCTCAATTCTGCTCCGATTTCGCTGAAACTTTCATCGTAAGTTAGGTAGGACTCTCCTCTTTCCAACAATGTACACTTCTTTGGCAATTGGTTGGAAATTGGATGTGAAACAATCACAAAATGTCAGAAAAAAGCCTTTCTGACTCGAATTTTTCTGAACATTTTTGGCGGTAAAAGTCGCATAGTTCCCTCAATTCTGCTCCGATTTCACTGAAACCTTCATCGTAAGTTAGATAAGATTCTCCTCTTTCCAACAATGTACACTTCTTTGGCAACTAGTTGGAAATTGGATGTAAAACAATCACAAAATGTCAGAAAAAAGCCTTTCTGACTCGAATTTTTCTGAACATTTTTGGCGGTAAAAGTCGCATAGTTCCCTCAATTCTACTCCGATTTCACTGAAACTTTCAGTAAAAGTTAGGTAAGACTCTCCTCTTTCCAACAATGTACACTTCTTTGGCAATTGGTTGGAAATTGGATGTGAAACAATCACAAAATGTCAGAAAAAAGCCTTTCTGACTCGAATTTTTCTGAACATTTTTGGCGGTAAAAGTCGCATAGTTCCCTCAATTCTGCTCCGATTTCACTGAAGCTTTCAGTAAAAGTTAGGTAAGATTCTCCTCTTTCCAACAATGTACACTTCTTTGGCAACTAGTTGGAAATTGGATGTAAAACAATCACAAAATGTCAGAAAAAAGCCTTTCTGACTCGAATTTTTCTGAACATTTTTGCGGTAAAAGTCCCATAGTTCCCTCAATTCTGCTCCGATTTCGCTGAAGCCTTCATTATAAGTTAGGTAAGACTCTCTTCTTTCCAACAATGTACACTTCTTTGGCAATTGGTTGGAAATTGGATGTAAAACAATCACAAAATGTCAGAAAAAAGCCTTTCTGACTCGAATTTTTCTGAACATTTTTGGCGGTAAAAGTCGCATAGTTCCCTCAATTCTGCTCCGATTTCGCTGAAATTTGATTAAAAGTTAGATAAGACTCTCCTCTTTCCAACAATGTACACTTCTTTGGCAACTAGTTGGAAATTGGATGTAAAACAATCACAAAATGTCAGAAAAAAGCCTTTCTGACTCGAATTTTTCTGAACATTTTTGGCGGTAAAAGTCCCATAGTTCCCTCAATTCTGCTCCGATTTCGCTGAAGCCTTCATTATAAGTTAGGTAAGACTCTCTTCTTTCCAACAATGTACACTTCTTTGGCAATTGGTTGGAAATTGGATGTAAAACAATCACAAAATGTCAGAAAAAAGCCTTTCTGACTCGAATTTTTCTGAACATTTTTGGCGGTAAAAGTCGCATAGTTCCCTCAATTCTGCCCCGATTTCGCTGAAACTTTCATTAGAAGTTAGGTAAGACTCTCTTCTTTCCAACAATGTACACTTCTTTGGCAACTAGTTGGAAATTGGATGTAAAACAATCACAAAATGTCAGAAAAAAGCCTTTCTGACTCGAATTTTTCTGAACATTTTTGGCGGTAAAAGTCCCATAGTTCCCTCAATTCTGCTCCGATTTCGCTGAAACTTTCATCGTAAGTTAGGTAAGACTCTTTTCTTTCCAACAATGTACATTTCTTTGGCAATTGGTTGGAAATTGGATGTAAAACAATCACAAAATGTCAGAAAAAAGCCTTTCTGACTCGAATTTTTCTGAACATTTTTGGCGGTAAAAGTCGCATAGTTCCCTCAATTCTGCTCCGATTTCGCTGAAACTTTGATTAAAAGTTAGGTAAGATTCTCCTCTTTCCAACAATGTAGACTTCTTTGGCAACTAGTTGGAAATTGGATGTAAAACAATCACAAAATGTCAGAAAACAGCCTTTCTGACTCGAATTTTTCTGAACATTTTTGGCGGTAAAAGTCCCATAGTTCCCTCAATTCTGCTCCGATTTCGCTGAAACCTTCATCGTAAGTTAGATAAGACTCTCCTCTTTCCAACAATGTACACTTCTTTGGCAACTAGTTGGAAATTGGATGTAAAACAATCACAAAATGTCGGAAAAAAGCCTTTCTGACTCGAATTTTCCTGAAACTTTTTTTGGCGGTAAAAGTCCCATAGTTCCCTCAATTCTGCTCCGATTTCGCTGAAACTTTGATTAAAAGTTAGGTAAGACTCTCCTCTTTCCAACAATGTACATTTCTTTGGCAATTGGTTGGAAATTGGATGTAAAACAATCACAAAATGTCAGAAAAAAGCCTTTCTGACTCGAATTTTTCTGAACATTTTTGGCGGTAAAAGTCGCATAGTTCCCTCAATTCTGCTCCGATTTCGCTGAAACTTTGATTAAAAGTTAGGTAAGATTCTCCTCTTTCCAACAATGTAGACTTCTTTGGCAACTAGTTGGAAATTGGATGTAAAACAATCACAAAATGTCAGAAAACAGCCTTTCTGACTCGAATTTTTCTGAACATTTTTGGCGGTAAAAGTCCCATAGTTCCCTCAATTCTGCTCCGATTTCGCTGAAACCTTCATCGTAAGTTAGATAAGACTCTCCTCTTTCCAACAATGTACACTTCTTTGGCAATTGGTTGGAAATTGGATGTAAAACAATCACAAAATGTCAGAAAAAAGCCTTTCTGACTCGAATTTTTCTGAACATTTTTGGCGGTAAAAGTCGCATAGTTCCCTCAATTCTGCTCCGATTTCGCTGAAACTTTCATTAAAAGTTAGATAAGACTCTCCTCTTTCCAACAATGTACACTTCTTTGTCAATTGGTTGGAAATTGGATGTAAAACAATCAGAAAATGTCACATAAAAGCCTCATTGACTCGAATTTTTTTGAAATTTTTTTGGCGGTAAAAGTCCCATAGTTCCCTCAATTCTGCTCCGATTTCGCTGAAACTTTCATTAAAAGTTAGATAAGACTCTCCTCTTTCCAACAATGTACACTTCTTTGGCAATTGGTTGGAAATTGGATGTGAAACAATCACAAAATGTCAGAAAAAAGCCTTTCTGACTCGAATTTTTCTGAACATTTTTGGCGGTAAAAGTCCCATAGTTCCCTCAATTCTGCTCCGATTTCGCTGAAACCTTCATCGTAAGTTACATTAGACTCTCCTCTTTCCAACAATGTACACTTCTTTGGCAATTTGTTGGAAATTGGATGTAAAACAATCACAAAATGTCAGAAAAAAGCCTTTCTGACTCGAATTTTTCTGAACATTTTTGGCGGTAAAAGTCCCATAGTTCCCTCAATTCTGCTCCGATTTCGCTGAAGCCTTCATTATAAGTTAGATAAGACTCTCCTCTTTCCAACAATGTACACTTCTTTGGCAATTGGTTGGAAATTGGATGTAAAACAATCACAAAATGTCAGAAAAAAGCCTTTCTGACTCGAATTTTTCTGAACATTTTTGGCGGTAAAAGTCGCATAGTTCCTTCAATTCTGCTCCGATTTCGCTGAAACTTTCATTAAAAGTTTAAGATTCTCCTCTTTCCAACAATGTAGACTTCTTTGGCAACTAGTTGGAAATTGGATGTAAAACAATCACAAAATGTCAGAAAACAGCCTTTCTGACTCTCGAATTTTTCTGAACATTTTTGGCGGTAAAAGTCCCATAGTTCCTCAATTCTGCTCCGATTTCGCTGAAACCTTCATCGTAAGTTAGATAAGACTCTCCTCTTTCAACAATGTACACTTCTTTGGCAACTAGTTGGAAATTGGATGTAAAACAATCACAAAATGTCGGAAAAAAGCCTTTCTGACTCGAATTTTCCTGAAACTTTTTTTGGCGGTAAAAGTCCCATAGTTCCCTCAATTCTGCTCCGATTTCGCTGAAACTTTGATTAAAAGTTAGGTAAGACTCCTCCTCTTTCCAACAATGTACATTTCTTTGGCAATTGTTGGAAATTGGATGTAAAAACAATCACAAAATGTCAGAAAAAAGCCTTTCTGACTCGAATTTTTCTGAACATTTTTGGCGGTAAAAGGTCGCATAGTTCCCTCAATTCTGCTCCGATTTCGCTGAAACTTTGATTAAAAGTTAGGTAAGATTCTCCTCTTTCCAACAATGTAGACTTCTTTGGCAACTAGTTGGAAATTGGATGTAAAACAATCACAAAATGTCAGAAAACAGCCTTTCCTGACTCGAATTTTTCTGAACATTTTTGGCGTAAAAGTCCCATAGTTCCCTCAATTCTGCTCCGATTTCGCTGAAGCCTTCATCGTAAGTTTAGATAAGACTCTCCTCTTTCCAACAATGTACACTTCTTTGGCAATTGGTTGGAAATTGGATGTAAAACAATCACAAAATGTCAGAAAAAAGCCTTTTCTGACTCGAATTTTTCTGAACATTTTTGGCGGTAAAAGTCCCATAGTTCCCTCAATTCTGCTCCGATTTCGCTGAAACTTTCATTAAAAGTTAGATAAGACTCTCCTCTTTCCAACAATGTACACTTCTTTGGCAATTGGTTGGAAATTGGATGTGAACAATCACAAAATGTCAGAATAAAAGCCTTTCTGACTCGAATTTTTCTGAACATTTTGGCGGTAAAAGTCGCATAGTTCCCTCAATTCTGCTACCGATTTCGCTGAAACTTTCATCGTAAGTTGGAGGTAGGGACTCTCCTTCTTTCCAACAATGTACACTTCTTTGGCAATTGGTTGGAAATTGGATGTAAAACAATCACAAAATGTCAGAAAAAAGCCTTTCTGACTCGAATTTTCTGAACATTTTTGGCGGTAAAAGTCCCATAGTTCCCTCAATTCTGCTCCGATTTCGCTGAAGCCTTCATTATAAGTTAGATAAGACTCTCCTCTTTCCAACAATGTACACTTCTTTGGCAATTGGTTGGAAATTGGATGTAAAACAATCACAAAATGTCAGAAAAAAGCCTTTCTGACTCGAATTTTTCTGAACATTTTTGGCGGTAAAAGTCGCATAGTTCCTTCAATTTCCTTCGCTCTCCGATTTCGCTGAAACTTTCATTAAAAGTTAGGTAAGACTCTCTTCTTTCCAACAATGTACACTTCTTTGGCAACTAGTTGGAAATTGGATGTAAAACAATCACAAAATATCAGAAAAAAGCCTTTCTGACCTCGAATTTTTCTGAACATTTTTGGCGGTAAAAGTCGCATAGTTCCCTCAATTCTGCTCCGATTTCGCTGAAACTTTCATCGTAAGTTAGGTAGGACTCTCCTCTTTCCAACAATGTACACTTCTTTGGCAATTGGTTGGAAATTGGATGTGAAAACAATCACAAAATGTCAGAAAAAAGCCTTTCTGACTCGAATTTTTCTGAACATTTTTGGCGGTAAAAGTCGCATAGTTCCCTCAATTCTGCTCCGATTTCACTGAAACCTTCATCGTAAGTTAGATAAGATTCTCCTCTTTCCAACAATGTACACTTCTTTGGCAACTAGTTGGAAATTGGATGTAAAACAATCACAAAATGTCAGAAAAAAGCCTTTCTGACTCGAATTTTTCTGAACATTTTTGGCGGTAAAAGTCCCATAGTTCCCTCAATTCTGCTCCGATTTCGCTGAAGCCTTCATTATAAGTTAGGTAAGACTCTCTTCTTTCCAACATTGTACACTTCTTTGGCAATTGGTTGGAAATTGGATGTAAAACAATCACAAAATGTCAGAAAAAAGCCTTTCTGACTCGAATTTTTCTGAACATTTTTGGCGGTAAAAGTCGCATAGTTCCCTCAATTCTGCCCCGATTTCGCTGAAACTTTCATTAGAAGTTAGGTAAGACTCTCTTCTTTCCAACAATGTACACTTCTTTGGCAACTAGTTGGAAATTGGATGTAAAACAATCACAAAATGTCAGAAAAAAGCCTTTCTGACTCGAATTTTTCTGAACATTTTTGGCGGTAAAAGTCCCATAGTTCCCTCAATTCTGCTCCGATTTCGCTGAAGCCTTCATTATAAGTTAGGTAAGACTCTCTTCTTTCCAACAATGTACACTTCTTTGGCAATTGGTTGGAAATTGGATGTAAAACAATCACAAAATGTCAGAAAAAAGCCTTTCTGACTCGAATTTTTCTGAACATTTTTGGCGGTAAAAGTCGCATAGTTCCCTCAATTCTGCTTCGATTTCGCTGAAACTTTGATTAAAAAGTTAGATAAGACTCTCCTCTTTCCAACAATGTACACTTCTTTGGCAATTGGTTGGAAATTGGATGTAAAACAATCACAAAATGTCAGAAAAAAGCCTTTCTGACTCGAATTTTTCTGAACATTTTTGGCGGTAAAAGTCCCATAGTTCCCTCAATTCTGCCCCGATTTCGCTGAAACTTTCATTAGAAGTTAGGGTAAGACTCTCTTCTTTCCAACAATGTACACTTCTTTGGCAACTAGTTGGAAATTGGATGTAAAACAATCACAAAATGTCAGAAAAAAGCCTTTCTGACTCGAATTTTCCTGAAACTTTTTTTGGCGGTAAAAGTCCCCATAGTTCCCTCAATTCTGCTCCGATTTCGCTGAAACTTTCATCGTAAGCTAGGTAAGACTCTCCTCTTTCAACAATGTACATTTCTTTGGCAATTGGTTGGAAATTGGATGTAAAACAATCACAAAATGTCAGAAAAAAGCCTTTCTGACTCGAATTTTTCTGAACATTTTTGGCGGTAAAAGTCGCATAGTTCCCTCAATTCTGCTCCGATTTCGCTGAAACTTTCATTAAAAGTTAGGTAAGATTCTCCTCTTTCCAACAATGTAGACTTCTTTGGCAACTAGTTGGAAATTGGATGTAAAACAATCACAAAATATCAGAAAACAGCCTTTCTGACTCGAATTTTTCTGAACATTTTTGGCGGAAAAGTCCCATAGTTCCCTCAATTCTGCTCCGATTTCGCTGAAACCTTCATCGTAAGTTAGATAAGACTCTCCTCTTTCCAACAATGTACACTTCTTTGACAATTGGTTGGAAATTGGATGTAAAACAATCACAAAATGTCAGAAAAAAGCCTTTCTGACTCGAATTTTTCTGAACATTTTTGGCGGTAAAAGTCGCATAGTTCCCTCAATTCTGCTCCGATTTCGCTGAAACTTTCATTAAAAGTTAGATAAGACTCTCCTCTTTCCAACAATGTACACTTCTTTGTCAATTGGTTGGAAATTGGATGTAAAACAATCAGAAAATGTCACATAAAAGCCTCATTGACTCGAATTTTTTTTGAAACTTTTTTTGGCGGTAAAAGTCCCATAGTTCCCTCAATTCTGCTCCGATTTCGCTGAAACTTTCATTAAAAGTTAGATAAGACTCTCCTCTTTCCAACAATGTACACTTCTTTGGCAATTGGTTGGAAATTGGATGTAAAACAATCACAAAATGTCAGAAAAAAAGCCTTTCTGACTCGAATTTTTCTGAACATTTTTGGCGGTAAAAGTCCCATAGTTCCCTCAATTCTGCTCCGATTTCGCTGAAACCTTCATCGTAAGTTACATTAGACTCTCCTCTTTCCAACAATGTACACTTCTTTGGCAATTTGTTGGAAATTGGATGTAAAACAATCACAAAATGTCAGAAAAAAGCCTTTCTGACTCGAATTTTTCTGAACATTTTTGGCGGTAAAAGTCCCATAGTTCCCTCAATTCTGCTCCGATTTCGCTGAAGCCTTCATTAAAAGTTAGATAGACTCTCCTCTTTCCAACAATGTACACTTCTTTGGCAATTGGTTGGAAATTGGATGTGAAACAATCACAAAATGTCAGAAAAAAAGCCTTTCTGACTCGAATTTTTCTGAACATTTTTGGCGGTAAAAGTCGCATAGTTCCTTCAATTCTGCTCCGATTTCGCTGAAACTTTCAGTAAAAGTTAGGTAAGACTCTCTTCTTTCCAACAATGTACACTTCTTTGGCAACTAGTTGGAAATTGGATGTAAAACAATAACAAAATATCAGAAAAAAGCCTTTCTGACTCGAATTTTTCTGAACATTTTTGGCGGTAAAAGTCGCATAGTTCCCTCAATTCTGCTCCGATTTCGCTGAAACTTTCATTAAAAGTTAGGTAAGACTCTCCTCTTTCCAACAATGTACACTTCTTTGGCAATTGGTTGGAAATTGGATGTAAAACAATCACAAAATGTCAGAAAAAAGCCTTTCTGACTCGAATTTTTCTGAACATTTTTGGCGGTAAAAGTCCCATAGTTCCCTCAATTCTGCTCCGATTTCGCTGAAGCCTTCATTAAAAGTTAGATAAGGCTCTCCTCTTTCCAACAATGTACACTTCTTTGGCAATTGGTTGGAAATTGGATGTGAAACAATCACAAAATGTCAGAAAAAAGCCTTTCTGACTCGAATTTTTCTGAACATTTTTGGCGGTAAAAGTCGCATAGTTCCCTCAATTCTGCTCCGATTTCGCTGAAACTTTCATCGTAAGTTAGGTAGGACTCTCCTCTTTCCAACAATGTACACTTCTTTGGCAATTGGTTGGAAATTGGATGTAAAACAATCACAAAATGTCAGAAAAAAGCCTTTCTGACTCGAATTTTTCTGAACATTTTTGGCGGTAAAAGTCCCATAGTTCCCTCAATTCTGCTCCGATTTCGCTGAAGCCTTCATTATAAGTTAGATAAGACTCTCCTCTTTCCAACAATGTACACTTCTTTGGCAATTGGTTGGAAATTGGATGTAAAACAATCACAAAATGTCAGAAAAAAGCCTTTCTGACTCGAATTTTTCTGAACATTTTTGGCGGTAAAAGTCGCATAGTTCCTTCAATTCTGCTCCGATTTCGCTGAAACTTTCATTAAAAGTTAGGTAAGACTCTCTTCTTTCCAACAATGTACACTTCTTTGGCAACTAGTTGGAAATTGGATGTAAAACAATCACAAAATATCAGAAAAAAGCCTTTCTGACTCGAATTTTTCTGAACATTTTTGGCGGTAAAAGTCGCATAGTTCCCTCAATTCTGCTCCGATTTCGCTGAAACTTTCATCGTAAGTTAGGTAGGACTCTCCTCTTTCCAACAATGTACACTTCTTTGGCAATTGGTTGGAAATTGGATGTGAAACAATCACAAAATGTCAGAAAAAAGCCTTTCTGACTCGAATTTTTCTGAACATTTTTGGCGGTAAAAGTCGCATAGTTCCCTCAATTCTGCTCCGATTTCACTGAAACCTTCATCGTAAGTTAGATAAGATTCTCCTCTTTCCAACAATGTACACTTCTTTGGCAACTAGTTGGAAATTGGATGTGAAACAATCACAAAATGTCAGAAAAAAGCCTTTCTGACTCGAATTTTTCTGAACATTTTTGGCGGTAAAAGTCGCATAGTTCCCTCAATTCTGCTCCGATTTCGCTGAAACTTTCATCGTAAGTTAGGTAGGACTCTCCTCTTTCCAACAATGTACACTTCTTTGGCAATTGGTTGGAAATTGGATGTGAAACAATCACAAAATGTCAGAAAAAAGCCTTCTGACTCGAATTTTTCTGAACATTTTTGGCGGTAAAAGTCGCATAGTTCCCTCAATTCTGCTCCGATTTCGCTGAAACTTTGATTAAAAGTTAGATAAGACTCTCCTCTTTCCAACAATGTACACTTCTTTGGCAACTAGTTGGAAATTGGATGTAAAACAATCACAAAATGTCAGAAAAAAGCCTTTCTGACTCGAATTTTTCTGAACATTTTTGGCGGTAAAAGTCCCATAGTTCCCTCAATTCTGCTCCGATTTCGCTGAAGCCTTCATTATAAGTTAGGTAAGACTCTCTTCTTTCCAACAATGTACACTTCTTTGGCAACTAGTGGAAATTGGATGTGAAACAATCACAAAATGTCAGAAAAAAGCCTTTCTGACTCGAATTTTTCTGAACATTTTTGGCGGTAAAAGTCGCATAGTTCCCTCAATTCTGCTCCGATTTCACTGAAACCTTCATCGTAAGTTAGATAAGATTCTCCTCTTTCCAACAATGTACACTTCTTTGGCAACTAGTTGGAAATTGGATGTGAAACAATCACAAAATGTCAGAAAAAAGCCTTTCTGACTCGAATTTTTCTGAACATTTTTTGGCGGTAAAAGTCGCATAGTTCCCTCAATTCTGCTCCGATTTCGCTGAAACTTTCATCGTAAGTTAGGTAGGACTCTCCTCTTTCCAACAATGTACACTTCTTTGGCAATTGGTGGAAATTGGATGTGAAACAATCACAAAATGTCAGAAAAAAGCCTTTCTGACTCGAATTTTTCTGAACATTTTTGGCGGTAAAAGTCGCATAGTTCCCTCAATTCTGCTCCGATTTCGCTGAAACTTTGATTAAAAGTTAGATAAGACTCTCCTCTTTCCAACAATGTACACTTCTTTGGCAACTAGTTGGAAATTGGATGTAAAACAATCACAAAATGTCAGAAAACAGCCTTTCTGACTCGAATTTTTCTGAACATTGTTGGCGGTAAAAGTCCCATAGTTCCCTCAATTCTGCTCCGATTTCGCTGAAGCCTTCATCGTAAGTTAGATAAGACTCTCCTCTTTCCAACAATGTACACTTCTTTGGCAATTGGTTGGAAATTGGATGTAAAACAATCACAAAATGTCAGAAAAAAGCCTTTCTGACTCGAATTTTTCTGAACATTTTTGGCGGTAAAAGTCCCATAGTTCCCTCAATTCTGCCTCCGATTTCGCTGAAACTTTCATTAAAAGTTAGATAAGACTCTCCTCTTTCCAACAATGTACACTTCTTTGGCAATTGGTTGGAAATTGGATGTGAAACAATCACAAAATGTCAGAAAAAAGCCTTTCTGACTCGAATTTTTCTGAACATTTTTGGCGGTAAAAGTCGCATAGTTCCCTCAATTCTGCTCCGATTTCGCTGAAACTTTCATCGTAAGTTAGGTAGGACTCTCCTCTTTCCAACAATGTACACTTCTTTGGCAATTGGTTGGAAATTGGATGTAAAACAATCACAAAATGTCAGAAAAAAGCCTTTCTGACTCGAATTTTTCTGAACATTTTTGGCGGTAAAAGTCCATAGTTCCCTCAATTCTGCTCCGATTTCGCTGAAGCCTTCATTATAAGTTAGATAAGACTCTCCTCTTTCCAACAATGTACACTTCTTTGGCAATTGGTTGGAAATTGGATGTAAAACAATCACAAAATGTCAGAAAAAAGCCTTTCTGACTCGAATTTTTCTGAACATTTTTGGCGGTAAAAGTCGCATAGTTCCTTCAATTCTGCTCCGATTTCGCTGAAACTTTCATTAAAAGTTAGGTAAGACTCTCTTCTTTCCAACAATGTACACTTCTTTGGCAACTAGTTGGAAATTGGATGTAAAACAATCACAAAATATCAGAAAAAAGCCTTTCTGACTCGAATTTTTCTGAACATTTTTGGCGGTAAAAGTCGCATAGTTCCCTCAATTCTGCTCCGATTTCGCTGAAACTTTCATCGTAAGTTAGGTAGGACTCTCCTCTTTCCAACAATGTACACTTCTTTGGCAATTGGTTGGAAATTGGATGTGAAACAATCACAAAATGTCAGAAAAAAGCCTTTCTGACTCGAATTTTTCTGAACATTTTTGGCGGTAAAAGTCGCATAGTTCCCTCAATTCTGCTCCGATTTCACTGAAACCTTCATCGTAAGTTAGATAAGATTCTCCTCTTTCCAACAATGTACACTTCTTTGGCAACTAGTTGGAAATTGGATGTGAAACAATCACAAAATGTCAGAAAAAAGCCTTTCTGACTCGAATTTTTCTGAACATTTTGGCGGTAAAAGTCGCATAGTTCCCTCAATTCTGCTCCGATTTCGCTGAAACTTTCATCGTAAGTTAGGTAGGACTCTCCTCTTTCCAACAATGTACACTTCTTTGGCAATTGGTTGGAAATTGGATGTGAAACAATCACAAAATGTCAGAAAAAAGCCTTTCTGACTCGAATTTTTCTGAACATTTTTGGCGGTAAAAGTCGCATAGTTCCCTCAATTCTGCTCCGATTTCGCTGAAACTTTGATTAAAAGTTAGATAAGACTCTCCTCTTTCCAACAATGTACACTTCTTTGGCAACTAGTTGGAAATTGGATGTAAAACAATCACAAAATGTCAGAAAAAAGCCTTTCTGACTCGAATTTTTCTGAACATTTTTGGCGGTAAAAGTCCCATAGTTCCCTCAATTCTGCTCCGATTTCGCTGAAGCTTCATTATAAGTTAGGTAAGACTCTCTTCTTTCCAACAATGTACACTTCTTTGGCAATTGGTTGGAAATTGGATGTAAAACAATCACAAAATGTCAGAAAAAAGCCTTTCTGACTCGAATTTTTCTGAACATTTTTGGCGGTAAAAGTCGCATAGTTCCCTCAATTCTGCCCCGATTTCGCTGAAACTTTCATTAGAAGTTAGGTAAGACTCTCTTCTTTCCAACAATGTACACTTCTTTGGCAACTAGTTGGAAATTGGATGTAAAACAATCACAAAATGTCAGAAAAAAGCCTTTCTGACTCGAATTTTTCTGAACATTTTTGGCGGTAAAAGTCCCATAGTTCCCTCAATTCTGCTCCGATTTCGCTGAAGCCTTCATTATAAGTTAGGTAAGACTCTCTTCTTTCCAACAATGTACACTTCTTTGGCAATTGGTTGGAAATTGGATGTAAAACAATCACAAAATGTCAGAAAAAAGCCTTTCTGACTCGAATTTTTCTGAACATTTTTGGCGGTAAAAGTCGCATAGTTCCCTCAATTCTGCTTCGATTTCGCTGAAACTTTGATTAAAAGTTAGATAAGACTCTCCTCTTTCCAACAATGTACACTTCTTTGGCAATTGGTTGGAAATTGGATGTAAAACAATCACAAAATGTCAGAAAAAAGCCTTTCTGACTCGAATTTTTCTGAACATTTTTGGCGGTAAAAGTCCCATAGTTCCCTCAATTCTGCCCCGATTTCGCTGAAACTTTCATTAGAAGTTAGGTAAGACTCTCTTCTTTCCAACAATGTACACTTCTTTGGCAACTAGTTGGAAATTGGATGTAAAACAATCACAAAATGTCAGAAAAAAGCCTTTCTGACTCGAATTTTCCTGAAACTTTTTTTGGCGGTAAAAGTCCCATAGTTCCCTCAATTCTGCTCCGATTTCGCTGAAACTTTCATCGTAAGCTAGGTAAGACTCTCCTCTTTCCAACAATGTACATTTCTTTGGCAATTGGTTGGAAATTGGATGTAAAACAATCACAAAATGTCAGAAAAAAGCCTTTCTGACTCGAATTTTTCTGAACATTTTTGGCGGTAAAAGTCGCATAGTTCCCTCAATTCTGCTCCGATTTCGCTGAAACTTTCATTAAAAGTTAGGTAAGATTCTCCTCTTTCCAACAATGTAGACTTCTTTGGCAACTAGTTGGAAATTGGATGTAAAACAATCACAAAATATCAGAAAACAGCCTTTCTGACTCGAATTTTTCTGAACATTTTTGGCGGTAAAAGTCCCATAGTTCCCTCAATTCTGCTCCGATTTCGCTGAAACCTTCATCGTAAGTTAGATAAGACTCTCCTCTTTCCAACAATGTACACTTCTTTGACAATTGGTTGGAAATTGGATGTAAAACAATCACAAAATGTCAGAAAAAAGCCTTTCTGACTCGAATTTTTCTGAACATTTTTGGCGGTAAAAGTCGCATAGTTCCCTCAATTCTGCTCCGATTTCGCTGAAACTTTCATTAAAAGTTAGATAAGACTCTCCTCTTTCCAACAATGTACACTTCTTTGTCAATTGGTTGGAAATTGGATGTAAAACAATCAGAAAATGTCACATAAAAGCCTCATTGACTCGAATTTTTTTGAAACTTTTTTTGGCGGTAAAAGTCCCATAGTTCCCTCAATTCTGCTCCGATTTCGCTGAAACTTTCATTAAAAGTTAGATAAGACTCTCCTCTTTCCAACAATGTACACTTCTTTGGCAATTGGTTGGAAATTGGATGTAAAACAATCACAAAATGTCAGAAAAAAGCCTTTCTGACTCGAATTTTTCTGAACATTTTTGGCGGTAAAAGTCCCATAGTTCCCTCAATTCTGCTCCGATTTCGCTGAAACCTTCATCGTAAGTTACATTAGACTCTCCTCTTTCCAACAATGTACACTTCTTTGGCAATTTGTTGGAAATTGGATGTAAAACAATCACAAAATGTCAGAAAAAAGCCTTTCTGACTCGAATTTTTCTGAACATTTTTGGCGGTAAAAGTCCCATAGTTCCCTCAATTCTGCTCCGATTTCGCTGAAGCCTTCATTAAAAGTTAGATAAGACTCTCCTCTTTCCAACAATGTACACTTCTTTGGCAATTGGTTGGAAATTGGATGTGAAACAATCACAAAATGTCAGAAAAAAGCCTTTCTGACTCGAATTTTTCTGAACATTTTTGGCGGTAAAAGTCGCATAGTTCCTTCAATTCTGCTCCGATTTCGCTGAAACTTTCAGTAAAAGTTAGGTAAGACTCTCTTCTTTCCAACAATGTACACTTCTTTGGCAACTAGTTGGAAATTGGATGTAAAACAATAACAAAATATCAGAAAAAAGCCTTTCTGACTCGAATTTTTCTGAACATTTTTGGCGGTAAAAGTCGCATAGTTCCCTCAATTCTGCTCCGATTTCGCTGAAACTTTCATTAAAAGTTAGGTAAGACTCTCCTCTTTCCAACAATGTACACTTCTTTGGCAATTGGTTGGAAATTGGATGTAAAACAATCACAAAATGTCAGAAAAAAGCCTTTCTGACTCGAATTTTTCTGAACATTTTTGGCGGTAAAAGTCCCATAGTTCCCTCAATTCTGCTCCGATTTCGCTGAAGCCTTCATTAAAAGTTAGATAAGGCTCTCCTCTTTCCAACAATGTACACTTCTTTGGCAATTGGTTGGAAATTGGATGTGAAACAATCACAAAATGTCAGAAAAAAGCCTTTCTGACTCGAATTTTTCTGAACATTTTTGGCGGTAAAAGTCGCATAGTTCCCTCAATTCTGCTCCGATTTCGCTGAAACTTTCATCGTAAGTTAGGTAGGACTCTCCTCTTTCCAACAATGTACACTTCTTTGGCAATTGGTTGGAAATTGGATGTAAAACAATCACAAAATGTCAGAAAAAAGCCTTTCTGACTCGAATTTTTCTGAACATTTTTGGCGGTAAAAGTCCCATAGTTCCCTCAATTCTGCTCCGATTTCGCTGAAGCCTTCATTATAAGTTAGATAAGACTCTCCTCTTTCCAACAATGTACACTTCTTTGGCAATTGGTTGGAAATTGGATGTAAAACAATCACAAAATGTCAGAAAAAAGCCTTTCTGACTCGAATTTTTCTGAACATTTTTGGCGGTAAAAGTCGCATAGTTCCTTCAATTCTGCTCCGATTTCGCTGAAACTTTCATTAAAAGTTAGGTAAGACTCTCTTCTTTCCAACAATGTACACTTCTTTGGCAACTAGTTGGAAATTGGATGTAAAACAATCACAAAATATCAGAAAAAAGCCTTTCTGACTCGAATTTTTCTGAACATTTTTGGCGGTAAAAGTCGCATAGTTCCCTCAATTCTGCTCCGATTTCGCTGAAACTTTCATCGTAAGTTAGGTAGGACTCTCCTCTTTCCAACAATGTACACTTCTTTGGCAATTGGTTGGAAATTGGATGTGAAACAATCACAAAATGTCAGAAAAAAGCCTTTCTGACTCGAATTTTTCTGAACATTTTTGGCGGTAAAAGTCGCATAGTTCCCTCAATTCTGCTCCGATTTCACTGAAACCTTCATCGTAAGTTAGATAAGATTCTCCTCTTTCCAACAATGTAGACTTCTTTGGCAACTAGTTGGAAATTGGATGTAAAACAATCACAAAATGTCAGAAAACAGCCTTTCTGACTCGAATTTTTCTGAACATTTTTGGCGGTAAAAGTCCCATAGTTCCCTCAATTCTGCTCCGATTTCGCTGAAACCTTCATCGTAAGTTAGATAAGACTCTCCTCTTTCCAACAATGTACACTTCTTTGGCAACTAGTTGGAAATTGGATGTAAAACAATCACAAAATGTCGGAAAAAAGCCTTTCTGACTCGAATTTTCCTGAAACTTTTTTTGGCGGTAAAAGTCCCATAGTTCCCTCAATTCTGCTCCGATTTCGCTGAAACTTTGATTAAAAGTTAGGTAAGACTCTCCTCTTTCCAACAATGTACATTTCTTTGGCAATTGGTTGGAAATTGGATGTAAAACAATCACAAAATGTCAGAAAAAAGCCTTTCTGACTCGAATTTTTCTGAACATTTTTGGCGGTAAAAGTCGCATAGTTCCCTCAATTCTGCTCCGATTTCGCTGAAACTTTGATTAAAAGTTAGGTAAGATTCTCCTCTTTCCAACAATGTAGACTTCTTTGGCAACTAGTTGGAAATTGGATGTAAAACAATCACAAAATGTCAGAAAACAGCCTTTCTGACTCGAATTTTTCTGAACATTTTTGGCGGTAAAAGTCCCATAGTTCCCTCAATTCTGCTCCGATTTCGCTGAAGCCTTCATCGTAAGTTAGATAAGACTCTCCTCTTTCCAACAATGTACACTTCTTTGGCAATTGGTTGGAAATTGGATGTAAAACAATCACAAAATGTCAGAAAAAAGCCTTTCTGACTCGAATTTTTCTGAACATTTTTGGCGGTAAAAGTCCCATAGTTCCCTCAATTCTGCTCCGATTTCGCTGAAACTTTCATTAAAAGTTAGATAAGACTCTCCTCTTTCCAACAATGTACACTTCTTTGGCAATTGGTTGGAAATTGGATGTGAAACAATCACAAAATGTCAGAAAAAAGCCTTTCTGACTCGAATTTTTCTGAACATTTTTGGCGGTAAAAGTCGCATAGTTCCCTCAATTCTGCTCCGATTTCGCTGAAACTTTCATCGTAAGTTAGGTAGGACTCTCCTCTTTCCAACAATGTACACTTCTTTGGCAATTGGTTGGAAATTGGATGTAAAACAATCACAAAATGTCAGAAAAAAGCCTTTCTGACTCGAATTTTTCTGAACATTTTTGGCGGTAAAAGTCCCATAGTTCCCTCAATTCTGCTCCGATTTCGCTGAAGCCTTCATTATAAGTTAGATAAGACTCTCCTCTTTCCAACAATGTACACTTCTTTGGCAATTGGTTGGAAATTGGATGTAAAACAATCACAAAATGTCAGAAAAAAGCCTTTCTGACTCGAATTTTTCTGAACATTTTTGGCGGTAAAAGTCGCATAGTTCCTTCAATTCTGCTCCGATTTCGCTGAAACTTTCATTAAAAGTTAGGTAAGACTCTCTTCTTTCCAACAATGTACACTTCTTTGGCAACTAGTTGGAAATTGGATGTAAAACAATCACAAAATATCAGAAAAAAGCCTTTCTGACTCGAATTTTTCTGAACATTTTTGGCGGTAAAAGTCGC
Source organism: Anastrepha obliqua (assembly GCF_027943255.1). Lineage (NCBI taxonomy): Eukaryota > Metazoa > Arthropoda > Insecta > Diptera > Tephritidae > Anastrepha > Anastrepha obliqua. The sequence goes on from NW_026562295.1 coordinate 52,220, forward strand.
ATAGTTCCCTCAATTCTGCTCCGATTTCGCTGAAACTTTTATCGTAAGTTAGGTAGGACTCTCCTCTTTCCAACAATGTACACTTCTTTGGCAATTGGTTGGAAATTGGATGTGAAACAATCACAAAATGTCAGAAAAAAGCCTTTCTGACTCGAATTTTTCTGAACATTTTTGGCGGTAAAAGTCGCATAGTTCCCTCAATTCTGCTCCGATTTCACTGAAACCTTCATCGTAAGTTAGATAAGATTCTCCTCTTTCCAACAATGTACACTTCTTTGGCAACTAGTTGGAAATTGGATGTAAAACAATCACAAAATGTCAGAAAAAAGCCTTTCTGACTCGAATTTTTCTGAACATTTTTGGCGGTAAAAGTCCCATAGTTCCCTCAATTCTGCTCCGATTTCACTGAAGCCTTCATTATAAGTTAGGTAAGACTCTCTTCTTTCCAACAATGTACACTTCTTTGGCAATTGGTTGGAAATTGGATGTAAAACAATCACAAAATGTCAGAAAAAAGCCTTTCTGACTCGAATTTTTCTGAACATTTTTGGCGGTAAAAGTCGCATAGTTCCCTCAATTCTGCCCCGATTTCGCTGAAACTTTCATTAGAAGTTAGGTAAGACTCTCTTCTTTCCAACAATGTACACTTCTTTGGCAACTAGTTGGAAATTGGATGTAAAACAATCACAAAATGTCAGAAAAAAGCCTTTCTGACTCGAATTTTTCTGAACATTTTTGGCGGTAAAAGTCCCATAGTTCCCTCAATTCTGCTCCGATTTCGCTGAAGCCTTCATTATAAGTTAGGTAAGACTCTCTTCTTTCCAACAATGTACACTTCTTTGGCAATTGGTTGGAAATTGGATGTAAAACAATCACAAAATGTCAGAAAAAAGCCTTTCTGACTCGAATTTTTCTGAACATTTTTGGCGGTAAAAGTCGCATAGTTCCCTCAATTCTGCTTCGATTTCGCTGAAACTTTGATTAAAAGTTAGATAAGACTCTCCTCTTTCCAACAATGTACACTTCTTTGGCAATTGGTTGGAAATTGGATGTAAAACAATCACAAAATGTCAGAAAAAAGCCTTTCTGACTCGAATTTTTCTGAACATTTTTGGCGGTAAAAGTCCCATAGTTCCCTCAATTCTGCCCCGATTTCGCTGAAACTTTCATTAGAAGTTAGGTAAGACTCTCTTCTTTCCAACAATGTACACTTCTTTGGCAACTAGTTGGAAATTGGATGTAAAACAATCACAAAATGTCAGAAAAAAGCCTTTCTGACTCGAATTTTCCTGAAACTTTTTTTGGCGGTAAAAGTCCCATAGTTCCCTCAATTCTGCTCCGATTTCGCTGAAACTTTCATCGTAAGCTAGGTAAGACTCTCCTCTTTCCAACAATGTACATTTCTTTGGCAATTGGTTGGAAATTGGATGTAAAACAATCACAAAATGTCAGAAAAAAGCCTTTCTGACTCGAATTTTTCTGAACATTTTTGGCGGTAAAAGTCGCATAGTTCCCTCAATTCTGCTCCGATTTCGCTGAAACTTTCATTAAAAGTTAGGTAAGATTCTCCTCTTTCCAACAATGTAGACTTCTTTGGCAACTAGTTGGAAATTGGATGTAAAACAATCACAAAATATCAGAAAACAGCCTTTCTGACTCGAATTTTTCTGAACATTTTTGGCGGTAAAAGTCCCATAGTTCCCTCAATTCTGCTCCGATTTCGCTGAAACCTTCATCGTAAGTTAGATAAGACTCTCCTCTTTCCAACAATGTACACTTCTTTGACAATTGGTTGGAAATTGGATGTAAAACAATCACAAAATGTCAGAAAAAAGCCTTTCTGACTCGAATTTTTCTGAACATTTTTGGCGGTAAAAGTCGCATAGTTCCCTCAATTCTGCTCCGATTTCGCTGAAACTTTCATTAAAAGTTAGATAAGACTCTCCTCTTTCCAACAATGTACACTTCTTTGTCAATTGGTTGGAAATTGGATGTAAAACAATCAGAAAATGTCACATAAAAGCCTCATTGACTCGAATTTTTTTGAAACTTTTTTTGGCGGTAAAAGTCCCATAGTTCCCTCAATTCTGCTCCGATTTCGCTGAAACTTTCATTAAAAGTTAGATAAGACTCTCCTCTTTCCAACAATGTACACTTCTTTGGCAATTGGTTGGAAATTGGATGTAAAACAATCACAAAATGTCAGAAAAAAGCCTTTCTGACTCGAATTTTTCTGAACATTTTTGGCGGTAAAAGTCCATAGTTCCCTCAATTCTGCTCCGATTTCGCTGAAACCTTCATCGTAAGTTACATTAGACTCTCCTCTTTCCAACAATGTACACTTCTTTGGCAATTTGTTGGAAATTGGATGTAAAACAATCACAAAATGTCAGAAAAAAGCCTTTCTGACTCGAATTTTTCTGAACATTTTTGGCGGTAAAAGTCCCATAGTTCCCTCAATTCTGCTCCGATTTCGCTGAAGCCTTCATTAAAAGTTAGATAAGACTCTCCTCTTTCCAACAATGTACACTTCTTTGGCAATTGGTTGGAAATTGGATGTGAAACAATCACAAAATGTCAGAAAAAAGCCTTTCTGACTCGAATTTTTCTGAACATTTTTGGCGGTAAAAGTCGCATAGTTCCTTCAATTCTGCTCCGATTTCGCTGAAACTTTCAGTAAAAGTTAGGTAAGACTCTCTTCTTTCCAACAATGTACACTTCTTTGGCAACTAGTTGGAAATTGGATGTAAAACAATAACAAAATATCAGAAAAAAGCCTTTCTGACTCGAATTTTTCTGAACATTTTTGGCGGTAAAAGTCGCATAGTTCCCTCAATTCTGCTCCGATTTCGCTGAAACTTTCATTAAAAGTTAGGTAAGACTCTCCTCTTTCCAACAATGTACACTTCTTTGGCAATTGGTTGGAAATTCGATGTAAAACAATCACAAAATGTCAGAAAAAAGCCTTTCTGACTCGAATTTTTCTGAACATTTTTGGCGGTAAAAGTCCCATAGTTCCCTCAATTCTGCTCCGATTTCGCTGAAGCCTTCATTAAAAGTTAGATAAGGCTCTCCTCTTTCCAACAATGTACACTTCTTTGGCAATTGGTTGGAAATTGGATGTGAAACAATCACAAAATGTCAGAAAAAAGCCTTTCTGACTCGAATTTTTCTGAACATTTTTGGCGGTAAAAGTCGCATAGTTCCCTCAATTCTGCTCCGATTTCGCTGAAACTTTCATCGTAAGTTAGGTAGGACTCTCCTCTTTCCAACAATGTACACTTCTTTGGCAATTGGTTGGAAATTGGATGTAAAACAATCACAAAATGTCAGAAAAAAGCCTTTCTGACTCGAATTTTTCTGAACATTTTTGGCGGTAAAAGTCCCATAGTTCCCTCAATTCTGCTCCGATTTCGCTGAAGCCTTCATTATAAGTTAGATAAGACTCTCCTCTTTCCAACAATGTACACTTCTTTGGCAATTGGTTGGAAATTGGATGTAAAACAATCACAAAATGTCAGAAAAAAGCCTTTCTGACTCGAATTTTTCTGAACATTTTTGGCGGTAAAAGTCGCATAGTTCCTTCAATTCTGCTCCGATTTCGCTGAAACTTTCATTAAAAGTTAGGTAAGACTCTCTTCTTTCCAACAATGTACACTTCTTTGGCAACTAGTTGGAAATTGGATGTAAAACAATCACAAAATATCAGAAAAAAGCCTTTCTGACTCGAATTTTTCTGAACATTTTTGGCGGTAAAAGTCGCATAGTTCCCTCAATTCTGCTCCGATTTCGCTGAAACTTTCATCGTAAGTTAGGTAGGACTCTCCTCTTTCCAACAATGTACACTTCTTTGGCAATTGGTTGGAAATTGGATGTGAAACAATCACAAAATGTCAGAAAAAAGCCTTTCTGACTCGAATTTTTCTGAACATTTTTGGCGGTAAAAGTCGCATAGTTCCCTCAATTCTGCTCCGATTTCACTGAAACCTTCATCGTAAGTTAGATAAGATTCTCCTCTTTCCAACAATGTACACTTCTTTGGCAACTAGTTGGAAATTGGATGTGAAACAATCACAAAATGTCAGAAAAAAGCCTTTCTGACTCGAATTTTTCTGAACATTTTTGGCGGTAAAAGTCGCATAGTTCCCTCAATTCTGCTCCGATTTCGCTGAAACTTTCATCGTAAGTTAGGTAGGACTCTCCTCTTTCCAACAATGTGCACTTCTTTGGCAATTGGTTGGAAATTGGATGTGAAACAATCACAAAATGTCAGAAAAAAGCCTTTCTGACTCGAATTTTTCTGAACATTTTTGGCGGTAAAAGTCGCATAGTTCCCTCAATTCTGCTCCGATTTCGCTGAAACTTTGATTAAAAGTTAGATAAGACTCTCCTCTTTCCAACAATGTACACTTCTTTGGCAACTAGTTGGAAATTGGATGTAAAACAATCACAAAATGTCAGAAAAAAGCCTTTCTGACTCGAATTTTTCTGAACATTTTTGGCGGTAAAAGTCCCATAGTTCCCTCAATTCTGCTCCGATTTCGCTGAAGCCTTCATTATAAGTTAGGTAAGACTCTCTTCTTTCCAACAATGTACACTTCTTTGGCAATTGGTTGGAAATTGGATGTAAAACAATCACAAAATGTCAGAAAAAAGCCTTTCTGACTCGAATTTTTCTGAACATTTTTGGCGGTAAAAGTCGCATAGTTCCCTCAATTCTGCCCCGATTTCGCTGAAACTTTCATTAGAAGTTAGGTAAGACTCTCTTCTTTCCAACAATGTACACTTCTTTGGCAACTAGTTGGAAATTGGATGTAAAACAATCACAAAATGTCAGAAAAAAGCCTTTCTGACTCGAATTTTTCTGAACATTTTTGGCGGTAAAAGTCCCATAGTTCCCTCAATTCTGCTCCGATTTCGCTGAAGCCTTCATTATAAGTTAGGTAAGACTCTCTTCTTTCCAACAATGTACACTTCTTTGGCAATTGGTTGGAAATTGGATGTAAAACAATCACAAAATGTCAGAAAAAAGCCTTTCTGACTCGAATTTTTCTGAACATTTTTGGCGGTAAAAGTCGCATAGTTCCCTCAATTCTGCTTCGATTTCGCTGAAACTTTGATTAAAAGTTAGATAAGACTCTCCTCTTTCCAACAATGTACACTTCTTTGGCAATTGGTTGGAAATTGGATGTAAAACAATCACAAAATGTCAGAAAAAAGCCTTTCTGACTCGAATTTTTCTGAACATTTTTGGCGGTAAAAGTCCCATAGTTCCCTCAATTCTGCCCCGATTTCGCTGAAACTTTCATTAGAAGTTAGGTAAGACTCTCTTCTTTCCAACAATGTACACTTCTTTGGCAACTAGTTGGAAATTGGATGTAAAACAATCACAAAATGTCAGAAAAAAGCCTTTCTGACTCGAATTTTCCTGAAACTTTTTTTGGCGGTAAAAGTCCCATAGTTCCCTCAATTCTGCTCCGATTTCGCTGAAACTTTCATCGTAAGCTAGGTAAGACTCTCCTCTTTCCAACAATGTACATTTCTTTGGCAATTGGTTGGAAATTGGATGTAAAACAATCACAAAATGTCAGAAAAAAGCCTTTCTGACTCGAATTTTTCTGAACATTTTTGGCGGTAAAAGTCGCATAGTTCCCTCAATTCTGCTCCGATTTCGCTGAAACTTTCATTAAAAGTTAGGTAAGATTCTCCTCTTTCCAACAATGTAGACTTCTTTGGCAACTAGTTGGAAATTGGATGTAAAACAATCACAAAATATCAGAAAACAGCCTTTCTGACTCGAATTTTTCTGAACATTTTTGGCGGTAAAAGTCCCATAGTTCCCTCAATTCTGCTCCGATTTCGCTGAAACCTTCATCGTAAGTTAGATAAGACTCTCCTCTTTCCAACAATGTACACTTCTTTGACAATTGGTTGGAAATTGGATGTAAAACAATCACAAAATGTCAGAAAAAAGCCTTTCTGACTCGAATTTTTCTGAACATTTTTGGCGGTAAAAGTCGCATAGTTCCCTCAATTCTGCTCCGATTTCGCTGAAACTTTCATTAAAAGTTAGATAAGACTCTCCTCTTTCCAACAATGTACACTTCTTTGTCAATTGGTTGGAAATTGGATGTAAAACAATCAGAAAATGTCACATAAAAGCCTCATTGACTCGAATTTTTTTGAAACTTTTTTTGGCGGTAAAAGTCCCATAGTTCCCTCAATTCTGCTCCGATTTCGCTGAAACTTTCATTAAAAGTTAGATAAGACTCTCCTCTTTCCAACAATGTACACTTCTTTGGCAATTGGTTGGAAATTGGATGTAAAACAATCACAAAATGTCAGAAAAAAGCCTTTCTGACTCGAATTTTTCTGAACATTTTTGGCGGTAAAAGTCCCATAGTTCCCTCAATTCTGCTCCGATTTCGCTGAAACCTTCATCGTAAGTTACATTAGACTCTCCTCTTTCCAACAATGTACACTTCTTTGGCAATTTGTTGGAAATTGGATGTAAAACAATCACAAAATGTCAGAAAAAAGCCTTTCTGACTCGAATTTTTCTGAACATTTTTGGCGGTAAAAGTCCCATAGTTCCCTCAATTCTGCTCCGATTTCGCTGAAGCCTTCATTAAAAGTTAGATAAGACTCTCCTCTTTCCAACAATGTACACTTCTTTGGCAATTGGTTGGAAATTGGATGTGAAACAATCACAAAATGTCAGAAAAAAGCCTTTCTGACTCGAATTTTTCTGAACATTTTTGGCGGTAAAAGTCGCATAGTTCCTTCAATTCTGCTCCGATTTCGCTGAAACTTTCAGTAAAAGTTAGGTAAGACTCTCTTCTTTCCAACAATGTACACTTCTTTGGCAACTAGTTGGAAATTGGATGTAAAACAATAACAAAATATCAGAAAAAAGCCTTTCTGACTCGAATTTTTCTGAACATTTTTGGCGGTAAAAGTCGCATAGTTCCCTCAATTCTGCTCCGATTTCGCTGAAACTTTCATTAAAAGTTAGGTAAGACTCTCCTCTTTCCAACAATGTACACTTCTTTGGCAATTGGTTGGAAATTGGATGTAAAACAATCACAAAATGTCAGAAAAAAGCCTTTCTGACTCGAATTTTTCTGAACATTTTTGGCGGTAAAAGTCCCATAGTTCCCTCAATTCTGCTCCGATTTCGCTGAAACTTTCATTAAAAGTTAGATAAGACTCTCCTCTTTCCAACAATGTACACTTCTTTGGCAATTGGTTGGAAATTGGATGTAAAACAATCACAAAATGTCAGAAAAAAGCCTTTCTGACTCGAATTTTTCTGAACATTTTTGGCGGTAAAAGTCCCATAGTTCCCTCAATTCTGCTCCGATTTCGCTGAAACCTTCATCGTAAGTTAGATAAGACTCTCCTCTTTCCAACAATGTACACTTCTTTGGCAATTGGTTGGAAATTGGATGTAAAACAATCACAAAATGTCAGAAAAAAGCCTTTCTGACTCGATTTTTTCTGAACATTTTTGGCGGTAAAAGTCCCATAGTTCCCTCAATTCTGCTCCGATTTCGCTGAAACCTTCATTGTAAGTTAGGTAAGACTCTCTTCTTTCCAACAATGTACACTTCTTTGGCAATTGGTTGGAAATTGGATGTAAAACAATCACAAAATATCAGAAAAAAGCCTTTCTGACTCGAATTTTTCTGAACATTTTTGGCGGTAAAAGTCCCATAGTTCCCTCAATTCTGCTCCGATTTCGCTGAAACTTTCAGTAGAAGTTAGGTAAGACTCTCTTCTTTCCAACAATGTACACTTCTTTGGCAATTGGTTGGAAATTGGATGTGAAACAATCACAAAATATCAGAAAAAAGCCTTTCTGACTCGAATTTTTCTGAACATTTTTGGTGGTAAAAGTCGCATAGTTCCCTCAATTCTGCCCCGATTTCGCTGAAACTTTCATTAGAAGTTAGGTAAGACTCTCTTCTTTCCAACAATGTACACTTCTTTGGCAACTAGTTGGAAATTGGATGTAAAACAATCACAAAATGTCAGAAAAAAGCCTTTCTGACTCGAATTTTTCTGAACATTTTTGGCGGTAAAAGTCCCATAGTTCCCTCAATTCTGCTCCGATTTCGCTGAAACTTTCATCGTAAGTTAGGTAAGACTCTCCTCTTTCCAACAATGTACATTTCTTTGGCAATTGGTTGGAAATTGGATGTAAAACAATCACAAAATGTCAGAAAAAAGCCTTTCTGACTCGAATTTTTCTGAACATTTTTGGCGGTAAAAGTCGCATAGTTCCCTCAATTCTGCTCCGATTTCGCTGAAACTTTGATTAAAAGTTAGGTAAGGCTCTCCTCTTTCCAACAGTGTAGACTTCTTTGGCAACTAGTTGGAAATTGGATGTAAAACAATCACAAAATGTCAGAAAACAGCCTTTCTGACTCGAATTTTTCTGAACATTTTTGGCGGTAAAAGTCCCATAGTTCCCTCAATTCTGCTCCGATTTCGCTGAAACCTTCATCGTAAGTTAGATAAGACTCTCCTCTTTCCAACAATGTACACTTCTTTGGCAACTAGTTGGAAATTGGATGTAAAACAATCACAAAATGTCAGAAAAAAGCCTTTCTGACTCGAATTTTCCTGAAACTTTTTTTGGCGGTAAAAGTCCCATAGTTCCCTCAATTCTGCTCCGATTTCGCTGAAACTTTCATCGTAAGTTAGGTAAGACTCTCCTCTTTCCAACAATGTACACTTCTTTGGCAATTGGTTGGAAATTGGATGTGAAACAATCACAAAATGTCAGAAAAAAGCCTTTCTGACTCGAATTTTTCTGAACATTTTTGGCGGTAAAAGTCGCATAGTTCCCTCAATTCTGCTCCGATTTCGCTGAAACTTTGATTAAAAGTTAGGTAAGATTCTCCTCTTTCCAACAATGTAGACTTCTTTGGCAACTAGTTGGAAATTGGATGTAAAACAATCACAAAATATCAGAAAACAGCCTTTCTGACTCGAATTTTTCTGAACATTTTTGGCGGTAAAAGTCCCATAGTTCCCTCAATTCTGCTCCGATTTCGCTGAAACCTTCATCGTAAGTTAGATAAGACTCTCCTCTTTCCAACAATGTACACTTCTTTGGCAATTGGTTGGAAATTGGATGTAAAACAATCACAAAATGTCAGAAAAAAGCCTTTCTGACTCGAATTTTTCTGAACATTTTTGGCGGTAAAAGTCGCATAGTTCCCTCAATTCTGCTCCGATTTCGCTGAAACTTTCATTAAAAGTTAGATAAGACTCTCCTCTTTCCAACAATGTACACTTCTTTGTCAATTGGTTGGAAATTGGATGTAAAACAATCAGAAAATGTCACATAAAAGCCTCATTGACTCGAATTTTTTTGAAACTTTTTTTGGCGGTAAAAGTCCCATAGTTCCCTCAGTTCTGCTCCGATTTCGCTGAAACTTTCAGTAGAAGTTAGGTAAGACTCTCCTCTTTCCAACAATGTACACTTCTTTGGCAATTGGTTGGAAATTGGGTGTGAAACAATCACAAAATGTCAGAAAAAAGCCTTTCTGACTCGAATTTTTCTGAACATTTTTGGCGGTAAAAGTCCCATAGTTCCCTCAATTCTGCTCCGATTTCGCTGAAACTTTGATTAAAAGTTAGGTAAGATTCTCCTCTTTCCAACAATGTAGACTTCTTTGGCAACTAGTTGGAAATTGGATGTAAAACAATCACAAAATGTCAGAAAACAGCCTTTCTGACTCGAATTTTTCTGAACATTTTTGGCGGTAAAAGTCCCATAGTTCCCTCAATTCTGCTCCGATTTCGCTGAAACCTTCATCGTAAGTTAGATAAGACTCTCCTCTTTCCAACAATGTACACTTCTTTGGCAACTAGTTGGAAATTGGATGTAAAACAATCACAAAATGTCAGAAAAAAGCCTTTCTGACTCGAATTTTTCTGAACATTTTTGGCGGTAAAAGTCGCATAGTTCCCTCAATTCTACTCCGATTTCACTGAAACTTTGATTAAAAGTTAGGTAAGACTCTCCTCTTTCCAACAATGTACACTTCTTTGGCAATTGGTTGGAAATTGGATGTGAAACAATCACAAAATGTCAGAAAAAAGCCTTTCTGACTCGAATTTTTCTGAACATTTTTGGCGGTAAAAGTCGCATAGTTCCCTCAATTCTGCTCCGATTTCACTGAAGCTTTCAGTAAAAGTTAGGTAAGATTCTCCTCTTTCCAACAATGTACACTTCTTTGGCAACTAGTTGGAAATTGGATGTAAAACAATCACAAAATGTCAGAAAAAAGCCTTTCTGACTCGAATTTTTCTGAACATTTTTGGCGGTAAAAGTCGCATAGTTCCTTCAATTCTGCTCCGATTTCGCTGAAGCCTTCATTATAAGTTAGGTAAGACTCTCTTCTTTCCAACAATGTACACTTCTTTGGCAATTGGTTGGAAATTGGATGTAAAACAATCACAAAATGTCAGAAAAAAGCCTTTCTGACTCGAATTTTTCTGAACATTTTTGGCGGTAAAAGTCGCATAGTTCCCTCAATTCTGCTCCGATTTCGCTGAAACTTTCATCAGAAGTTAGGTAAGACTCTCTTCTTTCCAACAATGTACACCTCTTTGGCAATTGGTTGGAAATTGGATGTAAAACAATCAGAAAATGTCACATAAAAGCCTCATTGACGCGAATTTTTTGGCGGTAAAAGTCGCATAGTTCCCTCAATTCTGCTCCCATTTCGCTGAAACCTTCATCGTAAGTTAGATAAGACTCTCCTCTTTCCAACAATGTACACTTCTTTGGCAATTGGTTGGAAATTGGATGTAAAACAATCACAAAATGTCAGAAAAAAGCCTTTCTGACTCGAATTTTTCTGAACATTTTTGGCGGTAAAAGTCCCATAGTTCCCTCAATTCTGCTCCGATTTCGCTGAAGCCTTCATTATAAGTTAGGTAAGACTCTCTTCTTTCCAACAATGTACACTTCTTTGGCAATTGGTTGGAAATTGGATGTAAAACAATCACAAAATGTCAGAAAAAAGCCTTTCTGACTCGAATTTTTCTGAACATTTTTGGCGGTAAAAGTCGCATAGTTCCCTCAATTCTGCCCCGATTTCGCTGAAACTTTCATTAGAAGTTAGGTAAGACTCTCTTCTTTCCAACAATGTACACTTCTTTGGCAACTAGTTGGAAATTGGATGTAAAACAATCACAAAATGTCGGAAAAAAGCCTTTCTGACTCGAATTTTCCTGAAACTTTTTTTGGCGGTAAAAGTCCCATAGTTCCCTCAATTCTGCTCCGATTTCGCTGAAACTTTGATTAAAAGTTAGGTAAGACTCTTTTCTTTCCAACAATGTACATTTCTTTGGCAATTGGTTGGAAATTGGATGTAAAACAATCACAAAATGTCAGAAAAAAGCCTTTCTGACTCGAATTTTTCTGAACATTTTTGGCGGTAAAAGTCGCATAGTTCCCTCAATTCTGCTCCGATTTCGCTGAAACTTTGATTAAAAGTTAGGTAAGATTCTCCTCTTTCCAACAATGTAGACTTCTTTGGCAACTAGTTGGAAATTGGATGTAAAACAATCACAAAATGTCAGAAAACAGCCTTTCTGACTCGAATTTTTCTGAACATTTTTGGCGGTAAAAGTCCCATAGTTCCCTCAATTCTGCTCCGATTTCGCTGAAACCTTCATCGTAAGTTAGATAAGACTCTCCTCTTTCCAACAATGTACACTTCTTTGGCAACTAGTTGGAAATTGGATGTAAAACAATCACAAAATGTCGGAAAAAAGCCTTTCTGACTCGAATTTTCCTGAAACTTTTTTTGGCGGTAAAAGTCCCATAGTTCCCTCAATTCTGCTCCGATTTCGCTGAAACTTTGATTAAAAGTTAGGTAAGACTCTCCTCTTTCCAACAATGTACATTTCTTTGGCAATTGGTTGGAAATTGGATGTAAAACAATCACAAAATGTCAGAAAAAAGCCTTTCTGACTCGAATTTTTCTGAACATTTTTGGCGGTAAAAGTCGCATAGTTCCCTCAATTCTGCTCCGATTTCGCTGAAACTTTGATTAAAAGTTAGGTAAGATTCTCCTCTTTCCAACAATGTAGACTTCTTTGGCAACTAGTTGGAAATTGGATGTAAAACAATCACAAAATGTCAGAAAACAGCCTTTCTGACTCGAATTTTTCTGAACATTTTTGGCGGTAAAAGTCCCATAGTTCCCTCAATTCTGCTCCGATTTCGCTGAAACCTTCATCGTAAGTTAGATAAGACTCTCCTCTTTCCAACAATGTACACTTCTTTGGCAATTGGTTGGAAATTGGATGTAAAACAATCACAAAATGTCAGAAAAAAGCCTTTCTGACTCGAATTTTTCTGAACATTTTTGGCGGTAAAAGTCGCATAGTTCCCTCAATTCTGCTCCGATTTCGCTGAAACTTTCATTAAAAGTTAGATAAGACTCTCCTCTTTCCAACAATGTACACTTCTTTGTCAATTGGTTGGAAATTGGATGTAAAACAATCAGAAAATGTCACATAAAAGCCTCATTGACTCGAATTTTTTTGAAACTTTTTTTGGCGGTAAAAGTCCCATAGTTCCCTCAATTCTGCTCCGATTTCGCTGAAACTTTCATTAAAAGTTAGATAAGACTCTCCTCTTTCCAACAATGTACACTTCTTTGGCAATTGGTTGGAAATTGGATGTGAAACAATCACAAAATGTCAGAAAAAAGCCTTTCTGACTCGAATTTTTCTGAACATTTTTGGCGGTAAAAGTCCCATAGTTCCCTCAATTCTGCTCCGATTTCGCTGAAACCTTCATCGTAAGTTACATTAGACTCTCCTCTTTCCAACAATGTACACTTCTTTGGCAATTTGTTGGAAATTGGATGTAAAACAATCACAAAATGTCAGAAAAAAGCCTTTCTGACTCGAATTTTTCTGAACATTTTTGGCGGTAAAAGTCCCATAGTTCCCTCAATTCTGCTCCGATTTCGCTGAAGCCTTCATTATAAGTTAGATAAGACTCTCCTCTTTCCAACAATGTACACTTCTTTGGCAATTGGTTGGAAATTGGATGTAAAACAATCACAAAATGTCAGAAAAAAGCCTTTCTGACTCGAATTTTTCTGAACATTTTTGGCGGTAAAAGTCGCATAGTTCCTTCAATTCTGCTCCGATTTCGCTGAAACTTTCATTAAAAGTTAGGTAAGACTCTCTTCTTTCCAACAATGTACACTTCTTTGGCAACTAGTTGGAAATTGGATGTAAAACAATCACAAAATATCAGAAAAAAGCCTTTCTGACTCGAATTTTTCTGAACATTTTTGGCGGTAAAAGTCGCATAGTTCCCTCAATTCTGCTCCGATTTCGCTGAAACTTTCATTGTAAGTTAGGTAGGACTCTCCTCTTTCCAACAATGTACACTTCTTTGGCAATTGGTTGGAAATTGGATGTGAAACAATCACAAAATGTCAGAAAAAAGCCTTTCTGACTCGAATTTTTCTGAACATTTTTGGCGGTAAAAGTCGCATAGTTCCCTCAATTCTGCTCCGATTTCACTGAAACCTTCATCGTAAGTTAGATAAGATTCTCCTCTTTCCAACAATGTACACTTCTTTGGCAACTAGTTGGAAATTGGATGTGAAACAATCACAAAATGTCAGAAAAAAGCCTTTCTGACTCGAATTTTTCTGAACATTTTTGGCGGTAAAAGTCGCATAGTTCCCTCAATTCTGCTCCGATTTCGCTGAAACTTTCATCGTAAGTTAGGTAGGACTCTCCTCTTTCCAACAATGTACACTTCTTTGGCAATTGGTTGGAAATTGGATGTGAAACAATCACAAAATGTCAGAAAAAAGCCTTTCTGACTCGAATTTTTCTGAACATTTTTGGCGGTAAAAGTCGCATAGTTCCCTCAATTCTGCTCCGATTTCGCTGAAACTTTGATTAAAAGTTAGATAAGACTCTCCTCTTTCCAACAATGTACACTTCTTTGGCAACTAGTTGGAAATTGGATGTAAAACAATCACAAAATGTCAGAAAAAAGCCTTTCTGACTCGAATTTTTCTGAACATTTTTGGCGGTAAAAGTCCCATAGTTCCCTCAATTCTGCTCCGATTTCGCTGAAGCCTTCATTATAAGTTAGGTAAGACTCTCTTCTTTCCAACAATGTACACTTCTTTGGCAATTGGTTGGAAATTGGATGTAAAACAATCACAAAATGTCAGAAAAAAGCCTTTCTGACTCGAATTTTTCTGAACATTTTTGGCGGTAAAAGTCGCATAGTTCCCTCAATTCTGCCCCGATTTCGCTGAAACTTTCATTAGAAGTTAGGTAAGACTCTCTTCTTTCCAACAATGTACACTTCTTTGGCAACTAGTTGGAAATTGGATGTAAAACAATCACAAAATGTCAGAAAAAAGCCTTTCTGACTCGAATTTTTCTGAACATTTTTGGCGGTAAAAGTCCCATAGTTCCCTCAATTCTGCTCCGATTTCGCTGAAGCCTTCATTATAAGTTAGGTAAGACTCTCTTCTTTCCAACAATGTACACTTCTTTGGCAATTGGTTGGAAATTGGATGTAAAACAATCACAAAATGTCAGAAAAAAGCCTTTCTGACTCGAATTTTTCTGAACATTTTTGGCGGTAAAAGTCGCATAGTTCCCTCAATTCTGCTCCGATTTCGCTGAAACTTTGATTAAAAGTTAGATAAGACTCTCCTCTTTCCAACAATGTACACTTCTTTGGCAATTGGTTGGAAATTGGATGTAAAACAATCACAAAATGTCAGAAAAAAGCCTTTCTGACTCGAATTTTTCTGAACATTTTTGGCGGTAAAAGTCCCATAGTTCCCTCAATTCTGCCCCGATTTCGCTGAAGCTTTCATTATAAGTTAGGTAAGACTCTCTTCTTTCCAACAGTGTACACTTCTTTGGCAACTAGTTGGAAATTGGATGTAAAACAATCACAAAATGTCAGAAAAAAGCCTTTCTGACTCGAATTTTCCTGAAACTTTTTTTGGCGGTAAAAGTCCCATAGTTCCCTCAATTCTGCTCCGATTTCGCTGAAACTTTCATCGTAAGTTAGGTAAGACTCTCCTCTTTCCAACAATGTACATTTCTTTGGCAATTGGTTGGAAATTGGATGTAAAACAATCACAAAATGTCAGAAAAAAGCCTTTCTGACTCGAATTTTTCTGAACATTTTTGGCGGTAAAAGTCGCATAGTTCCCTCAATTCTGCTCCGATTTCGCTGAAACTTTCATTAAAAGTTAGGTAAGATTCTCCTCTTTCCAACAATGTAGACTTCTTTGGCAACTAGTTGGAAATTGGATGTAAAACAATCACAAAATATCAGAAAACAGCCTTTCTGACTCGAATTTTTCTGAACATTTTTGGCGGTAAAAGTCGCATAGTTCCCTCAATTCTGCCCCGATTTCGCTGAAACTTTCATTAGAAGTTAGGTAAGACTCTCTTCTTTCCAACAATGTACACTTCTTTGGCAACTAGTTGGAAATTGGATGTAAAACAATCACAAAATGTCAGAAAAAAGCCTTTCTGACTCGAATTTTTCTGAACATTTTTGGCGGTAAAAGTCCCATAGTTCCCTCAATTCTGCTCCGATTTCGCTGAAGCCTTCATTATAAGTTAGGTAAGACTCTCTTCTTTCCAACAATGTACACTTCTTTGGCAATTGGTTGGAAATTGGATGTAAAACAATCACAAAATGTCAGAAAAAAGCCTTTCTGACTCGAATTTTTCTGAACATTTTTGGCGGTAAAAGTCGCATAGTTCCCTCAATTCTGCTCCGATTTCGCTGAAACTTTGATTAAAAGTTAGATAAGACTCTCCTCTTTCCAACAATGTACACTTCTTTGGCAATTGGTTGGAAATTGGATGTAAAACAATCACAAAATGTCAGAAAAAAGCCTTTCTGACTCGAATTTTTCTGAACATTTTTGGCGGTAAAAGTCCCATAGTTCCCTCAATTCTGCCCCGATTTCGCTGAAGCTTTCATTATAAGTTAGGTAAGACTCTCTTCTTTCCAACAGTGTACACTTCTTTGGCAACTAGTTGGAAATTGGATGTAAAACAATCACAAAATGTCAGAAAAAAGCCTTTCTGACTCGAATTTTCCTGAAACTTTTTTTGGCGGTAAAAGTCCCATAGTTCCCTCAATTCTGCTCCGATTTCGCTGAAACCTTCATCGTAAGTTAGATAAGACTCTCCTCTTTCCAACAATGTACACTTCTTTGGCAACTAGTTGGAAATTGGATGTAAAACAATCACAAAATGTCGGAAAAAAGCCTTTCTGACTCGAATTTTCCTGAAACTTTTTTTGGCGGTAAAAGTCCCATAGTTCCCTCAATTCTGCTCCGATTTCGCTGAAACTTTGATTAAAAGTTAGGTAAGACTCTCCTCTTTCCAACAATGTACATTTCTTTGGCAATTGGTTGGAAATTGGATGTAAAACAATCACAAAATGTCAGAAAAAAGCCTTTCTGACTCGAATTTTTCTGAACATTTTTGGCGGTAAAAGTCCCATAGTTCCCTCAATTCTGCCCCGATTTCGCTGAAGCTTTCATTATAAGTTAGGTAAGACTCTCTTCTTTCCAACAGTGTACACTTCTTTGGCAACTAGTTGGAAATTGGATGTAAAACAATCACAAAATGTCAGAAAAAAGCCTTTCTGACTCGAATTTTCCTGAAACTTTTTTTGGCGGTAAAAGTCCCATAGTTCCCTCAATTCTGCTCCGATTTCGCTGAAACTTTCATCGTAAGTTAGGTAAGACTCTTTTCTTTCCAACAATGTACATTTCTTTGGCAATTGGTTGGAAATTGGATGTAAAACAATCACAAAATGTCAGAAAAAAGCCTTTCTGACTCGAATTTTTCTGAACATTTTTGGCGGTAAAAGTCGCATAGTTCCCTCAATTCTGCTCCGATTTCGCTGAAACTTTGATTAAAAGTTAGGTAAGATTCTCCTCTTTCCAACAATGTAGACTTCTTTGGCAACTAGTTGGAAATTGGATGTAAAACAATCACAAAATGTCAGAAAACAGCCTTTCTGACTCGAATTTTTCTGAACATTTTTGGCGGTAAAAGTCCCATAGTTCCCTCAATTCTGCTCCGATTTCGCTGAAACCTTCATCGTAAGTTAGATAAGACTCTCCTCTTTCCAACAATGTACACTTCTTTGGCAACTAGTTGGAAATTGGATGTAAAACAATCACAAAATGTCGGAAAAAAGCCTTTCTGACTCGAATTTTCCTGAAACTTTTTTTGGCGGTAAAAGTCCCATAGTTCCCTCAATTCTGCTCCGATTTCGCTGAAACTTTGATTAAAAGTTAGGTAAGACTCTCCTCTTTCCAACAATGTACATTTCTTTGGCAATTGGTTGGAAATTGGATGTAAAACAATCACAAAATGTCAGAAAAAAGCCTTTCTGACTCGAATTTTTCTGAACATTTTTGGCGGTAAAAGTCGCATAGTTCCCTCAATTCTGCTCCGATTTCGCTGAAACTTTGATTAAAAGTTAGGTAAGATTCTCCTCTTTCCAACAATGTAGACTTCTTTGGCAACTAGTTGGAAATTGGATGTAAAACAATCACAAAATGTCAGAAAACAGCCTTTCTGACTCGAATTTTTCTGAACATTTTTGGCGGTAAAAGTCCCATAGTTCCCTCAATTCTGCTCCGATTTCGCTGAAGCCTTCATCGTAAGTTAGATAAGACTCTCCTCTTTCCAACAATGTACACTTCTTTGGCAATTGGTTGGAAATTGGATGTAAAACAATCACAAAATGTCAGAAAAAAGCCTTTCTGACTCGAATTTTTCTGAACATTTTTGGCGGTAAAAGTCGCATAGTTCCCTCAATTCTGCTCCGATTTCGCTGAAACCTTCATCGTAAGTTAGATAAGACTCTCCTCTTTCCAACAATGTACACTTCTTTGTCAATTGGTTGGAAATTGGATGTAAAACAATCAGAAAATGTCACATAAAAGCCTCATTGACTCGAATTTTTTTGAAACTTTTTTTGGCGGTAAAAGTCCCATAGTTCCCTCAATTCTGCTCCGATTTCGCTGAAACTTTCATTAAAAGTTAGATTAGACTCTCCTCTTTCCAACAATGTACACTTCTTTGGCAATTGGTTGGAAATTGGATGTGAAACAATCACAAAATGTCAGAAAAAAGCCTTTCTGACTCGAATTTTTCTGAACATTTTTGGCGGTAAAAGTCGCATAGTTCCCTCAATTCTGCTCCGATTTCGCTGAAACTTTCATCGTAAGTTAGGTAGGACTCTCCTCTTTCCAACAATGTACACTTCTTTGGCAATTGGTTGGAAATTGGATGTAAAACAATCACAAAATGTCAGAAAAAAGCCTTTCTGACTCGAATTTTTCTGAACATTTTTGGCGGTAAAAGTCCCATAGTTCCCTCAATTCTGCTCCGATTTCGCTGAAGCCTTCATTATAAGTTAGATAAGACTCTCCTCTTTCCAACAATGTACACTTCTTTGGCAATTGGTTGGAAATTGGATGTAAAACAATCACAAAATGTCAGAAAAAAGCCTTTCTGACTCGAATTTTTCTGAACATTTTTGGCGGTAAAAGTCGCATAGTTCCTTCAATTCTGCTCCGATTTCGCTGAAACTTTCATTAAAAGTTAGGTAAGACTCTCTTCTTTCCAACAATGTACACTTCTTTGGCAACTAGTTGGAAATTGGATGTAAAACAATCACAAAATATCAGAAAAAAGCCTTTCTGACTCGAATTTTTCTGAACATTTTTGGCGGTAAAAGTCGCATAGTTCCCTCAATTCTGCTCCGATTTCGCTGAAACTTTCATCGTAAGTTAGGTAGGACTCTCCTCTTTCCAACAATGTACACTTCTTTGGCAATTGGTTGGAAATTGGATGTGAAACAATCACAAAATGTCAGAAAAAAGCCTTTCTGACTCGAATTTTTCTGAACATTTTTGGCGGTAAAAGTCGCATAGTTCCCTCAATTCTGCTCCGATTTCACTGAAACCTTCATCGTAAGTTAGATAAGATTCTCCTCTTTCCAACAATGTACACTTCTTTGGCAACTAGTTGGAAATTGGATGTGAAACAATCACAAAATGTCAGAAAAAAGCCTTTCTGACTCGAATTTTTCTGAACATTTTTGGCGGTAAAAGTCGCATAGTTCCCTCAATTCTGCTCCGATTTCGCTGAAACTTTCATCGTAAGTTAGGTAGGACTCTCCTCTTTCCAACAATGTACACTTCTTTGGCAATTGGTTGGAAATTGGATGTGAAACAATCACAAAATGTCAGAAAAAAGCCTTTCTGACTCGAATTTTTCTGAACATTTTTGGCGGTAAAAGTCGCATAGTTCCCTCAATTCTGCTCCGATTTCGCTGAAACTTTGATTAAAAGTTAGATAAGACTCTCCTCTTTCCAACAATGTACACTTCTTTGGCAACTAGTTGGAAATTGGATGTAAAACAATCACAAAATGTCAGAAAAAAGCCTTTCTGACTCGATTTTTTCTGAACATTTTTGGCGGTAAAAGTCCCATAGTTCCCTCAATTCTGCTCCGATTTCGCTGAAGCCTTCATTATAAGTTAGGTAAGACTCTCTTCTTTCCAACAATGTACACTTCTTTGGCAATTGGTTGGAAATTGGATGTAAAACAATCACAAAATGTCAGAAAAAAGCCTTTCTGACTCGAATTTTTCTGAACATTTTTGGCGGTAAAAGTCGCATAGTTCCCTCAATTCTGCCCCGATTTCGCTGAAACTTTCATTAGAAGTTAGGTAAGACTCTCTTCTTTCCAACAATGTACACTTCTTTGGCAACTAGTTGGAAATTGGATGTAAAACAATCACAAAATGTCAGAAAAAAGCCTTTCTGACTCGAATTTTTCTGAACATTTTTGGCGGTAAAAGTCCCATAGTTCCCTCAATTCTGCTCCGATTTCGCTGAAGCCTTCATTATAAGTTAGGTAAGACTCTCTTCTTTCCAACAATGTACACTTCTTTGGCAATTGGTTGGAAATTGGATGTAAAACAATCACAAAATGTCAGAAAAAAGCCTTTCTGACTCGAATTTTTCTGAACATTTTTGGCGGTAAAAGTCGCATAGTTCCCTCAATTCTGCTTCGATTTCGCTGAAACTTTGATTAAAAGTTAGATAAGACTCTCCTCTTTCCAACAATGTACACTTCTTTGGCAATTGGTTGGAAATTGGATGTAAAACAATCACAAAATGTCAGAAAAAAGCCTTTCTGACTCGAATTTTTCTGAACATTTTTGGCGGTAAAAGTCCC
>NW_026562296.1:0-42253 GCF_027943255.1 Anastrepha obliqua
AGAGTCTTACCTAACTTTTAATGAAAGTTTCAGCGAAATCGGAGCAGAATTGAGGGAACTATGGGACTTTTTCCGCCAAAAAAAGTTTCAAAAAAATTCGAGTCAATGAGGCTTTTATGTGACATTTTCTGATTGTTTTACATCCAATTTCCAACCAATTGCCAAAGAAGTGTACATTGTTGGAAAGAGGAGAGTCTTATCTAACTTTTAATGAAAGTTTCAGCGAAATCGGAGCAGAATTGAGGGAACTATGCGACTTTTACCGCCAAAAATGTTCAGAAAAATTCGAGTCGGAAAGGCTTTTTTCTGACATTTTGTGATTGTTTTACATCCAATTTCCAACCAATTGCCAAAGAAGTGTACATTGTTGGAAAGAGGAGAGTCTTATCTAACTTTTAATGAAAGTTTCAGCGAAATCGGAGCAGAAATTGAGGGAACTATGGGACTTTTACCGCCAAAAAAAGTTTCAAAAAATTCGAGTCAATGAGGCTTTTATGTGACATTTTCTGATTGTTTTACATCCAATTTCCAACCAATTGCCAAAGAAGTGTACATTGTTGGAAAGAAGAGAGTCTTATCTAACTTTTAATGAAAGTTTCAGCGAAATCGGAGCAGAATTGAGGGAACTATGCGACTTTTACCGCCAAAAATGTTCAGAAAAATTCGAGTCAGAAAGGCTGTTTTCTGACATTTTGTGATTGTTTTACATCCAATTTCCAACCAATTGTCAAAGAAGTGTACATTGTTAGAAAGAATAGAGTCTTACCTAACTTTTAATGAAAGTTTCAGCGAAATCGGAGCAGAATTGAGGGAACTATGCGACTTTTACCGCCAAAAATGTTCAGAAAAATTCGAGTCAGAAAGGCTTTTTTCTGACATTTTGTGATTGTTTTACATCCAATTTCCAAACCAATTGTCACAGAAGTGTACATTGTTGAAAAGAGGAGAGTCTTACCTAACTTTTAATGAAAGTTTCAGCGAAATTGGCGTAGAATTGAGGGAACTATGGGACTTTTACCGCCAAAAAAAGTTTCAAAAAAATTCGAGTCAATGAGGCTTTTATGTGATATTTTGTGATTGTTTTACATCCAATTTCCAACCAATTGCCAAAGAAGTGTACATTGTTGGAAAGAGGAGAGTCTAATCTAACTTTTAATGAAAGTTTCAGCGAAATCGGAGCAGAATTGAGGGAACTATGCGACTTTTACCGCCAAAAATGTTCAGAAAAATTCGAGTCAGAAAGGCTTTTTTCTGACATTTTGTGATTGTTTTACATCCAATTTCCAACCAATTGTCACAGAAGTGTACATTGTTGAAAAGAGGAGAGTCTTACCTAACTTTTAATGAAAGTTTCAGCGAAATCGGAGCAGAATTGAGGGAACTATGCGACTTTTACCGCCAAAAATGTTCAGAAAAATTCGAGTCAGAAAGGCTTTTTTCTGACATTTTGTGATTGTTTACATCCAATTTCCAACCAATTGTCACAGAAGTGTACATTGTTGGAAAGAGGAGAGTCTTACCTAACTTTTAATGAAAGTTTCAGCGAAATCGGAGCAGAATTGAGGGAACTATGCGACTTTTACCGCCAAAAATGTTCAGAAAAATTCGAGTCAGAAAGGCTTTTTTCTGACATTTTCTGATTGTTTTACATCCAATTTCCAACCAATTGCCAAAGAAGTGTACATTGTTGGAAAGAGGAGAGTCTAATCTAACTTACGATGAAGGTTTCAGCGAAATCGGAGCAGAATTGAGGGAACTATGGGACTTTTACCGCCAAAAATGTTCAGAAAAATTCGAGTCAGAAAGGCTTTTTTCTGACATTTTGTGATTGTTTTACATCCAATTTCCAACCAATTGCCAAAGAAGTGTACATTGTTGGAAAGAGGAGAGTCTTATCTAACTTTTAATGAAAGTTTCAGCGAAATCGGAGCAGAATTGAGGGAACTATGGGACTTTTACCGCCAAAAATGTTCAGAAAAATTCGAGTCAGAAAGGCTGTTTTCTGACATTTTGTGATTGTTTTACATCCAATTTCCAACCAATTGCCAAAGAAGTGTACATTGTTGGAAAGAGGAGAGTCTTACCTAACTTTTAATGAAAGTTTCAGCGAAATCGGAGCAGAATTGAGGGAACTATGCGACTTTTACCGCCAAAAAAAGTTTCAAAAAAATTCGAGTCAATGAGGCTTTTATGTGACATTTTCTGATTGTTTTACATCCAATTTCCAACCAATTGCCAAAGAAGTGTACATTGTTGGAAAGAGGAGAGTCTTATCTAACTTTTAATGAAAGTTTCAGCGAAATCGGAGCAGAATTGAGGGGAACTATGGGACTTTTACCGCCAAAAAAAGTTTCAAAAAAATTCGAGTCAATGAGGCTTTTATGTGACATTTTCTGATTGTTTTACATCCAATTTCCAACCAATTGCCAAAGAAGTGTACATTGTTGGAAAGAAGAGAGTCTTATCTAACTTTTAATGAAAGTTTCAGCGAAATCGGAGCAGAATTGAGGGAACTATGCGACTTTTACCGCCAAAAATGTTCAGAAAAATTCGAGTCGGAAAGGCTTTTTTCTGACATTTTGTGATTGTTTTACATCCAATTTCCAACCAATTGCCAAAGAAGTGTACATTGTTGAAAAGAGGAGAGTCTTATCTAACTTTTAATGAAAGTTTCAGCGAAATCGGAGCAGAATTGAGGGAACTATGGGACTTTTACCGCCAAAAATGTTCAGAAAAATTCGAGTCAGAAAGGCTTTTTTCTGATATTTTGTGATTGTTTTACATCCAATTTCCAACCAATTGTCAAAGAAGTGTACATTGTTAGAAAGAATAGAGTCTTACCTAACTTTTAATGAAAGTTTCAGCGAAATCGGAGCAGAATTGAGGGAACTATGGGACTTTTACCGCCAAAAAAAGTTTCAAAAAAATTCGAGTCAATGAGGCTTTTATGTGACATTTTCTGATTGTTTTACATCCAATTTCCAACCAATTGCCAAAGAAGTGTACATTGTTGGAAAGAGGAGAGTCTTATCTAACTTTTAATAAAAGTTTCAGCGAAATCGAAGCAGAATTGAGGGAACTATGCGACTTTTACCGCCAAAAATGTTCAGAAAAATTCGAGTCAGAAAGGCTTTTTTCTGACATTTTGTGATTGTTTTACATCCAATTTCCAACCAATTGTCAAAGAAGTGTACATTGTTGGAAAGAGGAGAGTCTTACCTAACTTTTAATGAAAGTTTCAGCGAAATCGGAGGAGAATTGAGGGAACTATGCGACTTTTACCGCCAAAAAAAGTTTCAAAAAAATTCGAGTCAATGAGGCTTTTATGTGATATTTTCTGATTGTTTTACATCCAATTTCCAACCAATTGCCAAAGAAGTGTACATTGTTGGAAAGAGGAGAGTCTTATCTAACTTTTAATGAAAGTCTCAGCGAAATCGGAGCAGAATTGAGGGAACTATGGGACTTTTACCGCCAAAAATGTTCAGAA
The DNA here is from genome assembly GCF_027943255.1 of Anastrepha obliqua. Classification (NCBI taxonomy): domain Eukaryota; kingdom Metazoa; phylum Arthropoda; class Insecta; order Diptera; family Tephritidae; genus Anastrepha; species Anastrepha obliqua. Next base: position 3,491 of record NW_026562296.1, read on the forward strand.
AAATTCGAGTCAGAAAGGCTTTTTTTCTGACATTTTGTGATTGTTTTACATCCAATTTCCAACCAATTGTCACAGAAGTGTACATCGTTGGAAAGAGGAGAGTCTTACCTAACTTTTAATGAAAGTTTCAGCGAAATCGGAGCAGAATTGAGGGAACTATGCGACTTTTACCGCCAAAAATGTTCAGAAAAATTCGAGTCAGAAAGGCTTTTTTCTGACATTTTGTGATTGTTTTACATCCAATTTCCAACCAATTGCCAAAGAAGTGTACATTGTTGGAAAGAGGAGAGTCTTATCTAACTTTTAATCAAAGTTTCAGCGAAATCGGAGCAGAATTGAGGGAACTATGCGACTTTTACCGCCAAAAATGTTCAGAAAAATTCGAGTCAGAAAGGCTTTTTTCTGACATTTTGTGATTGTTTTACATCCAATTTCCAACAAATTGCCAAAGAAGTGTACATTGTTGGAAAGAGGAGAGTCTAATCTAACTTACGATGAAGGTTTCAGCGAAATCGGAGCAGAATTGAGGGGAACTATGGGACTTTTACCGCCAAAAATGTTCAGAAAAATTCGAGTCAGAAAGGCTGTTTTCTGACATTTTGTGATTGTTTTACATCCAATTTCCAACCAATTGCCAAAGAAGTGTACATTGTTGGAAAGAGGAGAGTCTTACCTAACTTTTAATGAAAGTTTCAGCGAAATCGGAGCAGAATTGAGGGAACTATGGGACTTTTACCGCCAAAAAAAGTTTCAAAAAAATTCGAGTCAATGAGGCTTTTATGTGACATTTTCTGATTGTTTTACATCCAATTTCCAACCAATTGCCAAAGAAGTGTACATTGTTGGAAAGAGGAGAGTCTTATCTAACTTTTAATGAAAGTTTCAGCGAAATCGGAGCAGAATTGAGGGAACTATGCGACTTTTACCGCCAAAAATGTTCAGAAAAATTCGAGTCGGAAAGGCTTTTTTCTGACATTTTGTGATTGTTTTACATCCAATTTCCAACCAATTGCCAAAGAAGTGTACATTGTTGGAAAGAGGAGAGTCTTATCTAACTTTTAATGAAAGTTTCAGCGAAATCGGAGCAGAATTGAGGGAACTATGGGACTTTTACCGCCAAAAAAAGTTTCAAAAAAATTCGAGTCAATGAGGCTTTTATGTGACATTTTCTGATTGTTTTACATCCAATTTCCAACCAATTGCCAAAGAAGTGTACATTGTTGGAAAGAAGAGAGTCTTATCTAACTTTTAATGAAAGTTTCAGCGAAATCGGAGCAGAATTGAGGGAACTATGCGACTTTTTACCGCCAAAATGTTCAGAAAAATTCGAGTCGGAAAGGCTTTTTTCTGACATTTTGTGATTGTTTTACATCCAATTTCCAACCAATTGCCAAAGAAGTGTACATTGTTGAAAAGAGGAGAGTCTTATCTAACTTTTAATGAAAGTTTCAGCGAAATCGGAGGAGAATTGAGGGAACTATGCGACTTTTACCGCCAAAAATGTTCAGAAAAATTCGAGTCAGAAAGGCTTTTTTCTGACATTTTGTGATTGTTTTACATCCAATTTCCAACCAATTGCCAAAGAAGTGTACATTGTTGGAAAGAGGAGAGTCTAATCTAACTTACGATGAAGGTTTCAGCGAAATCGGAGCAGAATTGAGGGAACTATGGGACTTTTACCGCCAAAATGTTCAGAAAAATTCGAGTCAGAAAGGCTTTTTTCTGACATTTTGTGATTGTTTTACATCCAATTTCCAACCAATTGTCAAAGAAGTGTACATTGTTGGAAAGAGGAGAGTCTTATCTAACTTTTAATAAAAGTTTCAGCGAAATCGAAGCAGAATTGAGGGAACTATGCGACTTTTACCGCCAAAAATGTTCAGAAAAATTCGAGTCAGAAAGGCTTTTTTCTGACATTTTGTGATTGTTTTACATCCAATTTCCAACCAATTGTCAAAGAAGTGTACATTGTTAGAAAGAATAGAGTCTTACCTAACTTTTAATGAAAGTTTCAGCGAAATCGGAGCAGAATTGAGGGAACTATGGGACTTTTACCGCCAAAAAAAGTTTCAAAAAAATTCGAGTCAATGAGGCTTTTATGTGATATTTTGTGATTGTTTTTACATCCAATTTCCAACCAATTGCCAAAGAAGTGTACATTGTTGGAAAGAGGAGAGTCTAATCTAACTTTTAATGAAAGTTTCAGCGAAATCGGAGCAGAATTGAGGGAACTATGCGACTTTTACCGCCAAAAATGTTCAGAAAAATTCGAGTCAGAAAGGCTTTTTTCTGACATTTTGTGATTGTTTTACATCCAATTTCCAACCAATTGTCACAGAAGTGTACATTGTTGGAAAGAGGAGAGTCTTACCTAACTTTTAATAAAAGTTTCAGCGAAATCGAAGCAGAATTGAGGGAACTATGCGACTTTTACCGCCAAAAATGTTCAGAAAAATTCGAGTCAGAAAGGCTTTTTTCTGACATTTTGTGATTGTTTTACATCCAATTTCCAACCAATTGTCAAAGAAGTGTACATTGTTGGAAAGAGGAGAGTCTTACCTAACTTTTAATGAAAGTTTCAGCGAAATCGGAGGAGAATTGAGGGAACTATGCGACTTTTACCGCCAAAAAAAAGTTTCAAAAAAATTCGAGTCAATGAGGCTTTTATGTGATATTTTCTGATTGTTTTACATCCAATTTCCAACCAATTGCCAAAGAAGTGTACATTGTTGGAAAGAGGAGAGTCTTATCTAACTTTTAATAAAAGTTTCAGCGAAATCGAAGCAGAATTGAGGGAACTATGCGACTTTTACCGCCAAAAATGTTCAGAAAAATTCGAGTCAGAAAGGCTTTTTTCTGACATTTGGTGATTGTTTTACATCCAATTTCCAACCAATTGTCAAAGAAGTGTACATTGTTGGAAAGAGGAGAGTCTTACCTAACTTTTAATGAAAGTTTCAGCGAAATCGGAGGGAGAATTGAGGGAACTATGCAACTTTTACCGCCAAAAAAAGTTTCAAAAAAATTCGAGTCAATGAGGCTTTTATGTGATATTTTCTGATTGTTTTACATCCAATTTCCAACCAATTGCCAAAGAAGTGTACATTGTTGGAAAGAGGAGAGTCTTATCTAACTTTTAATGAAAGTCTCAGCGAAATCGGAGCAGAATTGAGGGAACTATGGGACTTTTACCGCCAAAAATGTTCAGAAAAATTCGAGTCAGAAAGGCTTTTTTCTGACATTTTGTGATTGTTTTACATCCAATTTCCAACCAATTGCCAAAGAAGTGTACATTGTTGGAAAGAGGAGAGTCTTATCTAACTTTTAATAAAAGTTTCAGCGAAATCGAAGCAGAATTGAGGGAACTATGCGACTTTTACCGCCAAAAATGTTCAGAAAAATTCGAGTCAGAAAGGCTTTTTTCTGACATTTTGTGATTGTTTTACATCCAATTTCCAACCAATTGTCAAAGAAGTGTACATTGTTAGAAAGAATAGAGTCTTACCTAACTTTTAATGAAAGTTTTCAGCGAAATCGGAGCAGAATTGAGGGAACTATGGGACTTTTACCGCCAAAAAAGTTTCAAAAAAATTCGAGTCAATGAGGCTTTTATGTGACATTTTCTGATTGTTTTACATCCAATTTCCAACCAATTGCCAAAGAAGTGTACATTGTTGGAAAGAGGAGAGTCTTATCTAACTTTTAATAAAAGTTTCAGCGAAATCGAAGCAGAATTGAGGGAACTATGCGACTTTTACCGCCAAAAATGTTCAGAAAATTCGAGTCAGAAAGGCTTTTTTCTGACATTTTGTGATTGTTTTACATCCAATTTCCAACCAATTGTCAAAGAAGTGTACATTGTTGGAAAGAGGAGAGTCTTACCTAACTTTTAATGAAAGTTTCAGCGAAATCGGAGGAGAATTGAGGGAACTATGCGACTTTTACCGCCAAAAAAAGTTTCAAAAAAATTCGAGTCAATGAGGCTTTTATGTGATATTTTCTGATTGTTTTACATCCAATTTCCAACCAATTGCCAAAGAAGTGTACATTGTTGGAAAGAGGAGAGTCTTATCTAACTTTTAATGAAAGTCTCAGCGAAATCGGAGCAGAATTGAGGGAACTATGGGACTTTACCGCCAAAAATGTTCAGAAAAATTCGAGTCAGAAAGGCTTTTTTCTGACATTTTGTGATTGTTTTACATCCAATTTCCAACCAATTGTCACAGAAGTGTACATCGTTGGAAAGAGGAGAGTCTTACCTAACTTTTAATGAAAGTTTCAGCGAAATCGGAGCAGAATTGAGGGAACTATGCGACTTTTACCGCCAAAAATGTTCAGAAAAATTCGAGTCAGAAAGGCTTTTTTCTGACATTTTGTGATTGTTTTACATCCAATTTCCAACCAATTGCCAAAGAAGTGTACATTGTTGGAAAGAGGAGAGTCTTATCTAACTTTTAATCAAAGTTTCAGCGAAATCGGAGCAGAATTGAGGGAACTATGCGACTTTTACCGCCAAAAATGTTCAGAAAAATTCGAGTCAGAAAGGCTTTTTTTCTGACATTTTGTGATTGTTTTACATCCAATTTCCAACAAATTGCCAAAGAAGTGTACATTGTTGGAAAGAGGAGAGTCTAATCTAACTTACGATGAAGGTTTCAGCGAAATCGGAGCAGAATTGAGGGAACTATGGGACTTTTACCGCCAAAAATGTTCAGAAAAATTCGAGTCAGAAAGGCTTTTTTCTGACATTTTGTGATTGTTTTACATCCAATTTCCAACCAATTGCCAAAGAAGTGTACATTGTTGGAAAGAGGAGAGTCTTATCTAACTTTTAATGAAAGTTTCAGCGAAATCGGAGCAGAATTGAGGGAACTATGGGACTTTTACCGCCAAAAATGTTCAGAAAAATTCGAGTCAGAAAGGCTGTTTTCTGACATTTTGTGATTGTTTTACATCCAATTTCCAACCAATTGCCAAAGAAGTGTACATTGTTGGAAAGAGGAGAGTCTTACCTAACTTTTAATGAAAGTTTCAGCGAAATCGGAGCAGAATTGAGGGAACTATGGGACTTTTACCGCCAAAAAAAGTTTCAAAAAAATTCGAGTCAATGAGGCTTTTATGTGACATTTTCTGATTGTTTTACATCCAATTTCCAACCAATTGCCAAAGAAGTGTACATTGTTGGAAAGAGGAGAGTCTTATCTAACTTTTAATGAAAGTTTCAGCGAAATCGGAGCAGAATTGAGGGAACTATGGGACTTTTACCGCCAAAAAAAGTTTCAAAAAAATTCGAGTCAATGAGGCTTTTATGTGACATTTTCTGATTGTTTTACATCCAATTTCCAACCAATTGCCAAAGAAGTGTACATTGTTGGAAAGAAGAGAGTCTTATCTAACTTTTAATGAAAGTTTCAGCGAAATCGGAGCAGAATTGAGGGAACTATGCGACTTTTACCGCCAAAAATGTTCAGAAAAATTCGAGTCGGAAAGGCTTTTTTCTGACATTTTGTGATTGTTTTACATCCAATTTCCAACCAATTGCCAAAGAAGTGTACATTGTTGAAAAGAGGAGAGTCTTATCTAACTTTTAATGAAAGTTTCAGCGAAATCGGAGGAGAATTGAGGGAACTATGCGACTTTTACCGCCAAAAATGTTCAGAAAAATCGAGTCAGAAAGGCTTTTTTCTGACATTTTGTGATTGTTTTACATCCAATTTCCAACCAATTGCCAAAGAAGTGTACATTGTTGGAAAGAGGAGAGTCTAATCTAACTTACGATGAAGGTTTCAGCGAAATCGGAGCAGAATTGAGGGAACTATGGGACTTTTACCGCCAAAAATGTTCAGAAAAAATTCGAGTCAGAAAGGCTTTTTTCTGACATTTTGTGATTGTTTTACATCCAATTTCCAACCAATTGCCAAAGAAGTGTACATTGTTGGAAAGAGGAGAGTCTTATCTAACTTTTAATAAAAGTTTCAGCGAAATCGAAGCAGAATTGAGGGAACTATGCGACTTTTACCGCCAAAAATGTTCAGAAAAATTCGAGTCAGAAAGGCTTTTTTCTGACATTTTGTGATTGTTTTACATCCAATTTCCAACCAATTGTCAAAGAAGTGTACATTGTTAGAAAGAATAGAGTCTTACCTAACTTTTAATGAAAGTTTCAGCGAATCGGAGCAGAATTGAGGGAACTATGGGACTTTTACCGCCAAAAAAAGTTTCAAAAAAATTCGAGTCAATGAGGCTTTTATGTGATATTTTGTGATTGTTTTACATCCAATTTCCAACCAATTGCCAAAGAAGTGTACATTGTTGGAAAGAGGAGAGTCTAATCTAACTTTTAATGAAAGTTTCAGCGAAATCGGAGCAGAATTGAGGGAACTATGCGACTTTTACCGCCAAAAATGTTCAGAAAAATTCGAGTCAGAAAGGCTTTTTTCTGACATTTTGTGATTGTTTTACATCCAATTTCCAACCAATTGTCACAGAAGTGTACATTGTTGAAAAGAGGAGAGTCTTACCTAACTTTTAATGAAAGTTCAGCGAAATCGGAGCAGAATTGAGGGAACTATGCGACTTTTACCGCCAAAAATGTTCAGAAAAATTCGAGTCAGAAAGGCTTTTTTCTGACATTTTGTGATTGTTTTACATCCAATTTCCAACCAATTGTCACAGAAGTGTACATTGTTGAAAAGAGGAGAGTCTTACCTAACTTTTAATGAAAGTTTCAGCGAAATCGGAGCAGAATTGAGGGAACTATGCGACTTTTACCGCCAAAAATGTTCAGAAAAATTCGAGTCAGAAAGGCTTTTTTCTGACATTTTCTGATTGTTTTACATCCAATTTCCAACCAATTGCCAAAGAAGTGTACATTGTTGAAAAGAGGAGAGTCTTATCTAACTTTTAATGAAAGTTTCAGCGAAATCGGAGCAGAATTGAGGGAACTATGGGACTTTTACCGCCAAAAATGTTCAGAAAAATTCGAGTCAGAAAGGCTTTTTTCTGACATTTTGTGATTGTTTTACATCCAATTTCCAACCAATTGCCAAAGAAGTGTACATTGTTGGAAAGAGGAGAGTCTTATCTAACTTTTAATGAAAGTTTCAGCGAAATCGGAGCAGAATTGAGGGAACTATGGGACTTTTACCGCCAAAAATGTTCAGAAAAATTCGAGTCAGAAAGGCTGTTTTCTGACATTTTGTGATTGTTTTACATCCAATTTCCAACCAATTGCCAAAGAAGTGTACATTGTTGGAAAGAGGAGAGTCTTACCTAACTTTTAATGAAAGTTTCAGCGAAATCGGAGCAGAATTGAGGGAACTATGGGACTTTTACCGCCAAAAAAAGTTTCAAAAAAATTCGAGTCAATGAGGCTTTTATGTGACATTTTCTGATTGTTTTACATCCAATTTCCAACCAATTGCCAAAGAAGTGTACATTGTTGGAAAGAGGAGAGTCTTATCTAACTTTTAATGAAAGTTTCAGCGAAATCGGAGCAGAATTGAGGGAACTATGGGACTTTTACCGCCAAAAAAAGTTTCAAAAAAATTCGAGTCAATGAGGCTTTTATGTGACATTTTCTGATTGTTTTACATCCAATTTCCAACCAATTGCCAAAGAAGTGTACATTGTTGGAAAGAAGAGAGTCTTATCTAACTTTTAATGAAAGTTTCAGCGAAATCGGAGCAGAATTGAGGGAACTATGGGACTTTTACCGCCAAAAATGTTCAGAAAAATTCGAGTCAGAAAGGCTTTTTTCTGACATTTTGTGATTGTTTTACATCCAATTTCCAACCAATTGTCAAAGAAGTGTACATTGTTAGAAAGAATAGAGTCTTACCTAACTTTTAATGAAAGTTTCAGCGAAATCGGAGCAGATTGAGGGAACTATGGGACTTTTACCGCCAAAAAAAGTTTCAAAAAAATTCGAGTCAATGAGGCTTTTATGTGACATTTTCTGATTGTTTTACATCCAATTTCCAACCAATTGCCAAAGAAGTGTACATTGTTGGAAAGAGGAGAGTCTTATCTAACTTTTAATAAAAGTTTCAGCGAAATCGAAGCAGAATTGAGGGAACTATGCGACTTTTACCGCCAAAAATGTTCAGAAAAATTCGAGTCAGAAAGGCTTTTTTCTGACATTTTGTGATTGTTTTACATCCAATTTCCAACCAATTGTCAAAGAAGTGTACATTGTTGGAAAGAGGAGAGTCTTACCTAACTTTTAATGAAAGTTTCAGCGAAATCGGAGGAGAATTGAGGGAACTATGCGACTTTTACCGCCAAAAAAAGTTTCAAAAAAATTCGAGTCAATGAGGCTTTTATGTGATATTTTCTGATTGTTTTACATCCAATTTCCAACCAATTGCCAAAGAAGTGTACATTGTTGGAAAGAGGAGAGTCTTATCTAACTTTTAATGAAAGTCTCAGCGAAATCGGAGCAGAATTGAGGGAACTATGCGACTTTTACCGCCAAAAATGTTCAGAAAAATTCGAGTCGGAAAGGCTTTTTTCTGACATTTTGTGATTGTTTTACATCCAATTTCCAACCAATTGCCAAAGAAGTGTACATTGTTGAAAAGAGGAGAGTCTTATCTAACTTTTAATGAAAGTTTCAGCGAAATCGGAGCAGAATTGAGGGAACTATGGGACTTTTACCGCCAAAAATGTTCAGAAAAATTCGAGTCAGAAAGGCTTTTTTCTGACATTTTGTGATTGTTTTACATCCAATTTCCAACCAATTGTCAAAGAAGTGTACATTGTTAGAAAGAATAGAGTCTTACCTAACTTTTAATGAAAGTTTCAGCGAAATCGGAGCAGAATTGAGGGAACTATGGGACTTTTACCGCCAAAAAAAGTTTCAAAAAAATTCGAGTCAATGAGGCTTTATGTGATATTTTGTGATTGTTTTACATCCAATTTCCAACCAATTGCCAAAGAAGTGTACATTGTTGGAAAGAGGAGAGTCTAATCTAACTTTTAATGAAAGTTTCAGCGAAATCGGAGCAGAATTGAGGGAACTATGCGACTTTTACCGCCAAAAATGTTCAGAAAAATTCGAGTCAGAAAGGCTTTTTTCTGACATTTTGTGATTGTTTTACATCCAATTTCCAACCAATTGTCAAAGAAGTGTACATTGTTGAAAGAGGAGAGTCTTACCTAACTTTTAATGAAAGTTTCAGCGAAATCGGAGCAGAATTGAGGGAACTATGCGACTTTTACCGCCAAAAATGTTCAGAAAAATTCGAGTCAGAAAGGCTTTTTTCTGACATTTTGTGATTGTTTTACATCCAATTTCCAACCAATTGTCACAGAAGTGTACATTTTTGAAAAGAGGAGAGTCTTACCTAACTTTTAATGAAAGTTTCAGCGAAATCGGAGCAGAATTGAGGGAACTATGCGACTTTTACCGCCAAAAATGTTCAGAAAAATTCGAGTCAGAAAGGCTGTTTTCTGACATTTTGTGATTGTTTTACATCCAATTTCCAACCAATTGCCAAAGAAGTGTACATTGTTGGAAAGAGGAGAGGTCTTACCTAACTTTTAGTGAAAGTTTCAGCGAAATCGGAGCAGAATTGAGGGAACTATGGGACTTTTACCGCCAAAAAAAGTTTCAAAAAAATTCGAGTCAATGAGGCTTTTATGTGACATTTTCTGATTGTTTTACATCCAATTTCCAACCAATTGCCAAAGAAGTGTACATTGTTGGAAAGAGGAGAGTCTTATCTAACTTTTAATGAAAGTTTCAGCGAAATCGGAGCAGAATTGAGGGAACTATGGGACTTTTACCGCCAAAAAAAGTTTCAAAAAAAATTCGAGTCAATGAGGCTTTTATGTGACATTTTCTGATTGTTTTACATCCAATTTCCAACCAATTGCCAAAGAAGTGTACATTGTTGGAAAGAAGAGAGTCTTATCTAACTTTTAATGAAAGTTTCAGCGAAATCGGAGCAGAATTGAGGGAACTATGCGACTTTTACCGCCAAAAATGTTCAGAAAAATTCGAGTCGGAAAGGCTTTTTTCTGACATTTTGTGATTGTTTTACATCCAATTTCCAACCAATTGCCAAAGAAGTGTACATTGTTGAAAAGAGGAGAGTCTTATCTAACTTTTAATGAAAGTTTCAGCGAAATCGGAGCAGAATTGAGGGAACTATGGGACTTTTACCGCCAAAAATGTTCAGAAAAATTCGAGTCAGAAAGGCTGTTTTCTGACATTTTGTGATTGTTTTATATCCAATTTCCAACCAATTGCCAAAGAAGTGTACATTGTTGGAAAGAGGAGAGTCTTACCTAACTTTTAGTGAAAGTTTCAGCGAAATCGGAGCAGAATTGAGGGAACTATGGGACTTTTACCGCCAAAAAAAGTTTCAAAAAAATTCGAGTCAATGAGGCTTTTATGTGACATTTTCTGATTGTTTTACATCCAATTTCCAACCAATTGCCAAAGAAGTGTACATTGTTGGAAAGAGGAGAGTCTAATCTAACTTTTAATGAAAGTTTCAGCGAAATCGGAGCAGAATTGAGGGAACTATGGGACTTTTACCGCCAAAAAAAGTTTCAAAAAAATTCGAGTCAATGAGGCTTTTATGTGACATTTTCTGATTGTTTTACATCCAATTTCCAACCAATTGCCAAAGAAGTGTACATTGTTGGAAAGAAGAGAGTCTTATCTAACTTTTAATGAAAGTTTCAGCGAAATCGGAGCAGAATTGAGGGAACTATGCGACTTTTACCGCCAAAAATGTTCAGAAAAATTCGAGTCGGAAAGGCTTTTTTCTGACATTTTGTGATTATTTTACATCCAATTTCCAACCAATTGCCAAAGAAGTGTACATTGTTGAAAAGAGGAGAGTCTTATCTAACTTTTAATGAAAGTTTCAGCGAAATCGGAGCAGAATTGAGGGAACTATGGGACTTTTACCGCCAAAAATGTTCAGAAAAATTCGAGTCAGAAAGGCTTTTTTTCTGACATTTTGTGATTGTTTTACATCCAATTTCCAACCAATTGTCAAAGAAGTGTACATTGTTAGAAAGAATAGAGTCTTACCTAACTTTTAATGAAAGTTTCAGCGAAATCGGAGCAGAATTGAGGGAACTATGGGACTTTTACCGCCAAAAAAAGTTTCAAAAAAATTCGAGTCAATGAGGCTTTTATGTGACATTTTCTGATTGTTTTACATCCAATTTCCAACCAATTGCCAAAGAAGTGTACATTGTTGGAAAGAGGAGAGTCTTATCTAACTTTTAATAAAAGTTTCAGCGAAATCGAAGCAGAATTGAGGGAACTATGCGACTTTTACCGCCAAAAATGTTCAGAAAAATTCGAGTCAGAAAGGCTTTTTTCTGACATTTTGTGATTGTTTTACATCCAATTTCCAACCAATTGTCAAAGAAGTGTACATTGTTGGAAAGAGGAGAGTCTTACCTAACTTTTAATGAAAGTTTCAGCGAAATCGGAGGAGAATTGAGGGAACTATGCGACTTTTACCGCCAAAAAAAGTTTCAAAAAAATTCGAGTCAATGAGGCTTTTATGTGATATTTTCTGATTGTTTTACATCCAATTTCCAACCAATTGCCAAAGAAGTGTACATTGTTGGAAAGAGGAGAGTCTTATCTAACTTTTAATGAAAGTCTCAGCGAAATCGGAGCAGAATTGAGGGAACTATGCGACTTTTACCGCCAAAAATGTTCAGAAAAATTCGAGTCGGAAAGGCTTTTTTCTGACATTTTGTGATTGTTTTACATCCAATTTCCAACCAATTGCCAAAGAAGTGTACATTGTTGAAAAGAGGAGAGTCTTATCTAACTTTTAATGAAAGTTTCAGCGAAATCGGAGCAGAATTGAGGGAACTATGGGACTTTTACCGCCAAAAATGTTCAGAAAAATTCGAGTCAGAAAGGCTTTTTTCTGACATTTTGTGATTGTTTTACATCCAATTTCCAACCAATTGTCAAAGAAGTGTACATTGTTAGAAAGAATAGAGTCTTACCTAACTTTTAATGAAAGTTTCAGCGAAATCGGAGCAGAATTGAGGGAACTATGGGACTTTTACCGCCAAAAAAAGTTTCAAAAAAATTCGAGTCAATGAGGCTTTTATGTGATATTTTGTGATTGTTTTACATCCAATTTCCAACCAATTGCCAAAGAAGTGTACATTGTTGGAAAGAGGAGAGTCTAATCTAACTTTTAATCAAAGTTTCAGCGAAATCGGAGCAGAATTGAGGGAACTATGCGACTTTTACCGCCAAAAATGTTCAGAAAAATTCGAGTCAGAAAGGCTTTTTTCTGACATTTTGTGATTGTTTTACATCCAATTTCCAACCAATTGTCACAGAAGTGTACATTGTTGAAAAGAGGAGAGTCTTACCTAACTTTTAATGAAAGTTTCAGCGAAATCGGAGCAGAATTGAGGGAACTATGCGACTTTTACCGCCAAAAATGTTCAGAAAAATTCGAGTCAGAAAGGCTTTTTTCTGACATTTTGTGATTGTTTTACATCCAATTTCCAACCAATTGTCACAGAAGTGTACATTGTTGAAAAGAGGAGAGTCTTACCTAACTTTTAATGAAAGTTTCAGCGAAATCGGAGCAGAATTGAGGGAACTATGCGACTTTTACCGCCAAAAATGTTCAGAAAAATTCGAGTCAGAAAGGCTTTTTTCTGACATTTTCTGATTGTTTTACATCCAATTTCCAACCAATTGCCAAAGAAGTGTACATTGTTGGAAAGAGGAGAGTCTAATCTAACTTACGATGAAGGTTTCAGCGAAATCGGAGCAGAATTGAGGGAACTATGGGACTTTTACCGCCAAAAATGTTCAGAAAAATTCGAGTCAGAAAGGCTTTTTTCTGACATTTTGTGATTGTTTTACATCCAATTTCCAACCAATTGCCAAAGAAGTGTACATTGTTGGAAAGAGGAGAGTCTTATCTAACTTTTAATGAAAGTTTCAGCGAAATCGGAGCAGAATTGAGGGAACTATGGGACTTTTACCGCCAAAAATGTTCAGAAAAATTCGAGTCAGAAAGGCTGTTTTCTGACATTTTGTGATTGTTTTACATCCAATTTCCAACCAATTGCCAAAGAAGTGTACATTGTTGGAAAGAGGAGAGTCTTACCTAACTTTTAATGAAAGTTTCAGCGAAATCGGAGCAGAATTGAGGGAACTATGGGACTTTTACCGCCAAAAAAAGTTTCAAAAAAATTCGAGTCAATGAGGCTTTTATGTGACATTTTCTGATTGTTTTACATCCAATTTCCAACCAATTGCCAAAGAAGTGTACATTGTTGGAAAGAGGAGAGTCTTATCTAACTTTTAATGAAAGTTTCAGCGAAATCGGAGCAGAATTGAGGGAACTATGGGACTTTTACCGCCAAAAAAAGTTTCAAAAAAATTCGAGTCAATGAGGCTTTTATGTGACATTTTCTGATTGTTTTACATCCAATTTCCAACCAATTGCCAAAGAAGTGTACATTGTTGGAAAGAAGAGAGTCTTATCTAACTTTTAATGAAAGTTTCAGCGAAATCGGAGCAGAATTGAGGGAACTATGCGACTTTTACCGCCAAAAATGTTCAGAAAAATTCGAGTCGGAAAGGCTTTTTTCTGACATTTTGTGATTGTTTTACATCCAATTTCCAACCAATTGCCAAAGAAGTGTACATTGTTGAAAAGAGGAGAGTCTTATCTAACTTTTAATGAAAGTTTCAGCGAAATCGGAGCAGAATTGAGGGAACTATGGGACTTTTACCGCCAAAAATGTTCAGAAAAATTCGAGTCAGAAAGGCTTTTTTCTGACATTTTGTGATTGTTTTACATCCAATTTCCAACCAATTGTCAAAGAAGTGTACATTGTTAGAAAGAATAGAGTCTTACCTAACTTTTAATGAAAGTTTCAGCGAAATCGGAGCAGAATTGAGGGAACTATGGGACTTTTACCGCCAAAAAAAGTTTCAAAAAAATTCGAGTCAATGAGGCTTTTATGTGACATTTTCTGATTGTTTTACATCCAATTTCCAACCAATTGCCAAAGAAGTGTACATTGTTGGAAAGAGGAGAGTCTTATCTAACTTTTAATAAAAGTTTCAGCGAAATCGAAGCAGAATTGAGGGAACTATGCGACTTTTACCGCCAAAAATGTTCAGAAAAATTCGAGTCAGAAAGGCTTTTTTCTGACATTTTGTGATTGTTTTACATCCAATTTCCAACCAGTTGTCACAGAAGTGTACATTGTTGAAAAGAGGAGAGTCTTACCTAACTTTTAATGAAAGTTTCAGCGAAATCGGAGCAGAATTGAGGGAACTATGCGACTTTTACCGCCAAAAATGTTCAGAAAAATTCGAGTCAGAAAGGCTTTTTTCTGACATTTTGTGATTGTTTTACATCCAATTTCCAACCAATTGTCACAGAAGTGTACATTGTTGAAAAGAGGAGAGTCTTACCTAACTTTTAATGAAAGTTTCAGCGAAATCGGAGCAGAATTGAGGGAACTATGCGACTTTTACCGCCAAAAATGTTCAGAAAAATTCGAGTCAGAAAGGCTTTTTTCTGACATTTTCTGATTGTTTTACATCCAATTTCCAACCAATTGCCAAAGAAGTGTACATTGTTGGAAAGAGGAGAGTCTAATCTAACTTACGATGAAGGTTTCAGCGAAATCGGAGCAGAATTGAGGGAACTATGGGACTTTTACCGCCAAAAATGTTCAGAAAAATTCGAGTCAGAAAGGCTTTTTTCTGACATTTTGTGATTGTTTTACATCCAATTTCCAACCAATTGCCAAAGAAGTGTACATTGTTGGAAAGAGGAGAGTCTTATCTAACTTTTAATGAAAGTTTCAGCGAAATCGGAGCAGAATTGAGGGAACTATGGGACTTTTACCGCCAAAAATGTTCAGAAAAATTCGAGTCAGAAAGGCTGTTTTCTGACATTTTGTGATTGTTTTACATCCAATTTCCAACCAATTGCCAAAGAAGTGTACATTGTTGGAAAGAGGAGAGTCTTACCTAACTTTTAATGAAAGTTTCAGCGAAATCGGAGCAGAATTGAGGGAACTATGGGACTTTTACCGCCAAAAAAAGTTTCAAAAAAATTCGAGTCAATGAGGCTTTTATGTGACATTTTCTGATTGTTTTACATCCAATTTCCAACCAATTGCCAAAGAAGTGTACATTGTTGGAAAGAGGAGAGTCTTATCTAACTTTTAATGAAAGTTTCAGCGAAATCGGAGCAGAATTGAGGGAACTATGGGACTTTTACCGCCAAAAAAAGTTTCAAAAAAATTCGAGTCAATGAGGCTTTTATGTGACATTTTCTGATTGTTTTACATCCAATTTCCAACCAATTGCCAAAGAAGTGTACATTGTTGGAAAGAAGAGAGTCTTATCTAACTTTTAATGAAAGTTTCAGCGAAATCGGAGCAGAATTGAGGGAACTATGCGACTTTTACCGCCAAAAATGTTCAGAAAAATTCGAGTCGGAAAGGCTTTTTTCTGACATTTTGTGATTGTTTTACATCCAATTTCCAACCAATTGCCAAAGAAGTGTACATTGTTGAAAAGAGGAGAGTCTTATCTAACTTATAATGAAAGTTTCAGCGAAATCGGAGCAGAATTGAGGGAACTATGGGACTTTTACCGCCAAAAATGTTCAGAAAAATTCGAGTCAGAAAGGCTTTTTTCTGACATTTTGTGATTGTTTTACATCCAATTTCCAACCAATTGTCAAAGAAGTGTACATTGTTAGAAAGAATAGAGTCTTACCTAACTTTTAATGAAAGTTTCAGCGAAATCGGAGCAGAATTGAGGGAACTATGGGACTTTTACCGCCAAAAAAAGTTTCAAAAAAATTCGAGTCAATGAGGCTTTTATGTGACATTTTCTGATTGTTTTACATCCAATTTCCAACCAATTGCCAAAGAAGTGTACATTGTTGGAAAGAGGAGAGTCTTATCTAACTTTTAATAAAAGTTTCAGCGAAATCGAAGCAGAATTGAGGGAACTATGCGACTTTTACCGCCAAAAATGTTCAGAAAAATTCGAGTCAGAAAGGCTTTTTTCTGACATTTTGTGATTGTTTTACATCCAATTTCCAACCAATTGTCAAAGAAGTGTACATTGTTGGAAAGAGGAGAGTCTAATCTAACTTACGATGAAAGTTTCAGCGAAATCGGAGGAGAATTGAGGGAACTATGCGACTTTTACCGCCAAAAAAAGTTTCAAAAAAATTCGAGTCAATGAGGCTTTTATGTGATATTTTCTGATTGTTTTACATCCAATTTCCAACCAATTGCCAAAGAAGTGTACATTGTTGGAAAGAGGAGAGTCTTATCTAACTTTTAATGAAAGTCTCAGCGAAATCGGAGCAGAATTGAGGGAACTATGCGACTTTTACCGCCAAAAATGTTCAGAAAAATTCGAGTCAGAAAGGCTTTTTTCTGACATTTTGTGATTGTTTTACATCCAATTTCCAACCAATTGCCAAAGAAGTGTACATTGTTGGAAAGAGGAGAGTCTTGTCTAACTTTTAATCAAAGTTTCAGCGAAATCGGAGCAGAATTGAGGGAACTATGCGACTTTTACCGCCAAAAATGTTCAGAAAAATTCGAGTCAGAAAGGCTTTTTTCTGACATTTTGTGATTGTTTTACATCCAATTTCCAACAAATTGCCAAAGAAGTGTACATTGTTGGAAAGAGGAGAGTCTAGTCTAACTTACGATGAAGGTTTCAGCGAAATCGGAGCAGAATTGAGGGAACTATGGGACTTTTACCGCCAAAAATGTTCAGAAAAATTCGAGTCAGAAAGGCTTTTTTCTGACATTTTGTGATTGTTTTACATCCAATTTCCAACCAATTGCCAAAGAAGTGTACATTGTTGGAAAGAGGAGAGTCTTATCTAACTTACGATGAAGGTTTCAGCGAAATCGGAGCAGAATTGAGGGAACTATGGGACTTTTACCGCCAAAAATGTTCAGAAAAATTCGAGTCAGAAAGGCTGTTTTCTGACATTTTGTGATTGTTTTACATCCAATTTCCAACCAATTGCCAAAGAAGTGTACATTGTTGGAAAGAGGAGAGTCTTACCTAACTTTTAATGAAAGTTTCAGCGAAATCGGAGCAGAATTGAGGGAACTATGGGACTTTTACCGCCAAAAAAAGTTTCAAAAAAATTCGAGTCAATGAGGCTTTTATGTGACATTTTCTGATTGTTTTACATCCAATTTCCAACCAATTGCCAAAGAAGTGTACATTGTTGGAAAGAGGAGAGTCTTATCTAACTTTTAATGAAAGTTTCAGCGAAATCGGAGCAGAATTGAGGGAACTATGGGACTTTTACCGCCAAAAAAAGTTTCAAAAAAATTCGAGTCAATGAGGCTTTTATGTGACATTTTCTGATTGTTTTACATCCAATTTCCAACCAATTGCCAAAGAAGTGTACATTGTTGGAAAGAAGAGAGTCTTATCTAACTTTTAATGAAAGTTTCAGCGAAATCGGAGCAGAATTGAGGGAACTATGCGACTTTTACCGCCAAAAATGTTCAGAAAAATTCGAGTCGGAAAGGCTTTTTTCTGACATTTTGTGATTGTTTTACATCCAATTTCCAACCAATTGCCAAAGAAGTGTACATTGTTGAAAAGAGGAGAGTCTTATCTAACTTTTAATGAAAGTTTCAGCGAAATCGGAGCAGAATTGAGGGAACTATGGGACTTTTACCGCCAAAAATGTTCAGAAAAATTCGAGTCGGAAAGGCTTTTTTCTGACATTTTGTGATTGTTTTACATCCAATTTCCAACCAATTGCCAAAGAAGTGTACATTGTTGAAAAGAGGAGAGTCTTATCTAACTTTTAATGAAAGTTTCAGCGAAATCGGAGCAGAATTGAGGGAACTATGGGACTTTTACCGCCAAAAATGTTCAGAAAAATTCGAGTCAGAAAGGCTTTTTTCTGACATTTTGTGATTGTTTTACATCCAATTTCCAACCAATTGCCAAAGAAGTGTACATTGTTGGAAAGAGGAGAGTCTTACCTAACTTTTAATGAAAGTTTCAGCGAAATCGGAGCAGAATTGAGGGAACTATGGGACTTTTACCGCCAAAAAAAGTTTCAAAAAAATTCGAGTCAATGAGGCTTTTATGTGACATTTTCTGATTGTTTTACATCCAATTTCCAACCAATTGCCAAAGAAGTGTACATTGTTGGAAAGAGGAGAGTCTTATCTAACTTTTAATAAAAGTTTCAGCGAAATCGAAGCAGAATTGAGGGAACTATGCGACTTTTACCGCCAAAAATGTTCAGAAAAATTCGAGTCAGAAAGGCTTTTTTCTGACATTTTGTGATTGTTTTACATCCAATTTCCAACCAATTGTCAAAGAAGTGTACATTGTTGGAAAGAGGAGAGTCTAATCTAACTTACGATGAAAGTTTCAGCGAAATCGGAGGAGAATTGAGGGAACTATGCGACTTTTACCGCCAAAAAAAGTTTCAAAAAAATTCGAGTCAATGAGGCTTTTATGTGATATTTTCTGATTGTTTTACATCCAATTTCCAACCAATTGCCAAAGAAGTGTACATTGTTGGAAAGAGGAGAGTCTTATCTAACTTTTAATGAAAGTCTCAGCGAAATCGGAGCAGAATTGAGGGAACTATGCGACTTTTACCGCCAAAAATGTTCAGAAAAATTCGAGTCAGAAAGGCTTTTTTCTGACATTTTGTGATTGTTTTACATCCAATTTCCAACCAATTGCCAAAGAAGTGTACATTGTTGGAAAGAGGAGAGTCTTATCTAACTTTTAATCAAAGTTTCAGCGAAATCGGAGCAGAATTGAGGGAACTATGCGACTTTTACCGCCAAAAATGTTCAGAAAAATTCGAGTCAGAAAGGCTTTTTTCTGACATTTTGTGATTGTTTTACATCCAATTTCCAACAAATTGCCAAAGAAGTGTACATTGTTGAAAAGAGGAGAGTCTAGTCTAACTTACGATGAAGGTTTCAGCGAAATCGGAGCAGAATTGAGGGAACTATGGGACTTTTACCGCCAAAAATGTTCAGAAAAATTCGAGTCAGAAAGGCTTTTTTCTGACATTTTGTGATTGTTTTACATCCAATTTCCAACCAATTGCCAAAGAAGTGTACATTGTTGGAAAGAGGAGAGTCTAGTCTAACTTACGATGAAGGTTTCAGCGAAATCGGAGCAGAATTGAGGGAACTATGGGACTTTTACCGCCAAAAATGTTCAGAAAAATTCGAGTCAGAAAGGCTTTTTTCTGACATTTTGTGATTGTTTTACATCCAATTTCCAACAAATTGCCAAAGAAGTGTACATTGTTGGAAAGAGGAGAGTCTAGTCTAACTTACGATGAAGGTTTCAGCGAAATCGGAGCAGAATTGAGGGAACTATGGGACTTTTACCGCCAAAAAAAGTTTCAAAAAAATTCGAGTCAATGAGGCTTTTATGTGACATTTTCTGATTGTTTTACATCCAATTTCCAACCAATTGCCAAAGAAGTGTACATTGTTGGAAAGAGGAGAGTCTTATCTAACTTTTAATGAAAGTTTCAGCGAAATCGGAGCAGAATTGAGGGAACTATGGGACTTTTACCGCCAAAAAAAGTTTCAAAAAAATTCGAGTCAATGAGGCTTTTATGTGACATTTTCTGATTGTTTTACATCCAATTTCCAACCAATTGCCAAAGAAGTGTACATTGTTGGAAAGAAGAGAGTCTTATCTAACTTTTAATGAAAGTTTCAGCGAAATCGGAGCAGAATTGAGGGAACTATGCGACTTTTACCGCCAAAAATGTTCAGAAAAATTCGAGTCGGAAAGGCTTTTTTCTGACATTTTGTGATTGTTTTACATCCAATTTCCAACCAATTGCCAAAGAAGTGTACATTGTTGAAAAGAGGAGAGTCTTATCTAACTTTTAATGAAAGTTTCAGCGAAATCGGAGCAGAATTGAGGGAACTATGGGACTTTTACCGCCAAAAATGTTCAGAAAAATTCGAGTCAGAAAGGCTTTTTTCTGACATTTTGTGATTGTTTTACATCCAATTTCCAACCAATTGTCAAAGAAGTGTACATTGTTAGAAAGAATAGAGTCTTACCTAACTTTTAATGAAAGTTTCAGCGCAATCGGAGCAGAATTGAGGGAACTATGTGACTTTTACCG
The DNA here is from genome assembly GCF_027943255.1 of Anastrepha obliqua. NCBI lineage: Eukaryota > Metazoa > Arthropoda > Insecta > Diptera > Tephritidae > Anastrepha > Anastrepha obliqua. The sequence goes on from NW_026562296.1 coordinate 23,662, forward strand.
CCAAAAAAAGTTTCAAAAAAATTCGAGTCAATGAGGCTTTTATGTGACATTTTCTGATTGTTTTACATCCAATTTCCAACCAATTGCCAAAGAAGTGTACATTGTTGGAAAGAGGAGAGTCTTATCTAACTTTTAATAAAAGTTTCAGCGAAATCGAAGCAGAATTGAGGGAACTATGCGACTTTTACCGCCAAAAATGTTCAGAAAAATTCGAGTCGGAAAGGCTTTTTTCTGACATTTTGTGATTGTTTTACATCCAATTTCCAACCAATTGCCAAAGAAGTGTACATTGTTGAAAAGAGGAGAGTCTTATCTAACTTTTAATGAAAGTTTCAGCGAAATCGGAGCAGAATTGAGGGAACTATGGGACTTTTACCGCCAAAAATGTTCAGAAAAATTCGAGTCAGAAAGGCTTTTTTCTGACATTTTGTGATTGTTTTACATCCAATTTCCAACCAATTGTCAAAGAAGTGTACATTGTTAGAAAGAATAGAGTCTTACCTAACTTTTAATGAAAGTTTCAGCGAAATCGGAGCAGAATTGAGGGAACTATGGGACTTTTACCGCCAAAAAAAGTTTCAAAAAAATTCGAGTCAATGAGGCTTTTATGTGACATTTTCTGATTGTTTTACATCCAATTTCCAACCAATTGCCAAAGAAGTGTACATTGTTGGAAAGAGGAGAGTCTTATCTAACTTTTAATAAAAGTTTCAGCGAAATCGAAGCAGAATTGAGGGAACTATGCGACTTTTACCGCCAAAAATGTTCAGAAAAATTCGAGTCAGAAAGGCTTTTTTCTGACATTTTGTGATTGTTTTACATCCAATTTCCAACCAATTGTCAAAGAAGTGTACATTGTTGGAAAGAGGAGAGTCTTACCTAACTTTTAATGAAAGTTTCAGCGAAATCGGAGGAGAATTGAGGGAACTATGCGACTTTTACCGCCAAAAAAAGTTTCAAAAAAATTCGAGTCAATGAGGCTTTTATGTGATATTTTCTGATTGTTTTACATCCAATTTCCAACCAATTGCCAAAGAAGTGTACATTGTTGGAAAGAGGAGAGTCTTACCTAACTTTTAATGAAAGTTTCAGCGAAATCGGAGCAGAATTGAGGGAACTATGCGACTTTTACCGCCAAAAATGTTCAGAAAAATTCGAGTCAGAAAGGCTTTTTTCTGACATTTTGTGATTGTTTTACATCCAATTTCCAACCAATTGCCAAAGAAGTGTACATTGTTGGAAAGAGGAGAGTCTTATCTAACTTTTAATCAAAGTTTCAGCGAAATCGGAGCAGAATTGAGGGAACTATGCGACTTTTACCGCCAAAAAGTTTCAAAAAAATTCGAGTCAATGAGGCTTTTATGTGACATTTTCTGATTGTTTTACATCCAATTTCCAACCAATTGCCAAAGAAGTGTACATTGTTGGAAAGAGGAGAGTCTAATCTAACTTACGATGAAGGTTTCAGCGAAATCGGAGCAGAATTGAGGGAACTATGGGACTTTTACCGCCAAAAATGTTCAGAAAAATTCGAGTCAGAAAGGCTTTTTTCTGACATTTTGTGATTGTTTTACATCCAATTTCCAACCAATTGCCAAAGAAGTGTACATTGTTGGAAAGAAGAGAGTCTTATCTAACTTTTAATGAAAGTTTCAGCGAAATCGGAGCAGAATTGAGGGAACTATGGGACTTTTACCGCCAAAAATGTTCAGAAAAATTCGAGTCGGAAAGGCTTTTTTCTGACATTTTGTGATGGTTTTACATCCAATTTACAACCAATTGCCAAAGAAGTGTACATTGTTGGAAAGAGGAGAGTCTTATCTAACTTTTAATGAAAGTTTCAGCGAAATCGGAGCAGAATTGAGGGAACTATGGGACTTTTACCGCCAAAAATGTTCAGAAAAATTCGAGTCAGAAAGGCTTTTTTCTGACATTTTGTGATTGTTTTACATCCAATTTCCAACCAATTGCCAAAGAAGTGTACATTTTTGGAAAGAGGAGAATCTTATCTAACTTTTAATGAAAGTTTCAGCGAAATCGGAGGAGAATTGAGGGAACTATGCGACTTTTACCGCCAAAAATGTTCAGAAAAATTCGAGTCAGAAAGGCTTTTTTCTGACATTTTGTGATTGTTTTACATCCAATTTCCAACCAATTGTCACAGAAGTGTACATTGTTGAAAAGAGGAGAGTCTTACCTAACTTTTAATGAAAGTTTCAGCGAAATTGGCGTAGAATTGAGGGAACTATGGGACTTTTACCGCCAAAAAAAGTTTCAAAAAAATTCGAGTCAATGAGGCTTTTATGTGATATTTTGTGATTGTTTTACATCCAATTTCCAACCAATTGTCAAAGAAGTGTACATTGTTGGAAAGAGGAGAGTCTTACCTAACTTCTAATGAAAGTTTCAGCGAAATCGGAGCAGAATTGAGGGAACTATGCGACTTTTACCGCCAAAAATGTTCAGAAAAATTCGAGTCAGAAAGGCTTTTTTCTGACATTTTCTGATTGTTTTACATCCAATTTCCAACCAATTGTCAAAGAAGTGTACATTGTTGGAAAGAGGAGAGTCTTACCTAACTTTTAATGAAAGTTTCAGCGAAATCGGAGGAGAATTGAGGGAACTATGCGACTTTTACCGCCAAAAAAAGTTTCAAAAAAATTCGAGTCAATGAGGCTTTTATGTGACATTTTCTGATTGTTTTACATCCAATTTCCAACCAATTGCCAAAGAAGTGTACATTGTTGGAAAGAGGAGAGTCTTATCTAACTTTTAATCAAAGTTTCAGCGAAATCGGAGCAGAATTGAGGGAACTATGCGACTTTTACCGCCAAAAATGTTCAGAAAAATTCGAGTCAGAAAGGCTTTTTTCTGACATTTTGTGATTGTTTTACATCCAATTTCCAACAAATTGCCAAAGAAGTGTACATTGTTGGAAAGAGGAGAGTCTAATCTAACTTACGATGAAGGTTTCAGCGAAATCGGAGCAGAATTGAGGGAACTATGGGACTTTTACCGCCAAAAAAAGTTTCAAAAAAATTCGAGTCAATGAGGCTTTTATGTGACATTTTCTGATTGTTTTACATCCAATTTCCAACCAATTGCCAAAGAAGTGTACATTGTTGGAAAGAGGAGAGTCTTATCTAACTTTTAATGAAAGTTTCAGCGAAATCGGAGCAGAATTGAGGGAACTATGGGACTTTTACCGCCAAAAATGTTCAGAAAAATTCGAGTCAGAAAGGCTTTTTTCTGACATTTTCTGATTGTTTTACATCCAATTTCCAACCAATTGTCAAAGAAGTGTACATTGTTGGAAAGAGGAGAGTCTTACCTAACTTTTAATGAAAGTTTCAGCGAAATCGGAGGAGAATTGAGGGAACTATGCGACTTTTACCGCCAACAAAAGTTTCAAAAAAATTCGAGTCAATGAGGCTTTTATGTGACATTTTCTGATTGTTTTACATCCAATTTCCAACCAATTGCCAAAGAAGTGTACATTGTTGGAAAGAGGAGAGTCTTATCTAACTTTTAATCAAAGTTTCAGCGAAATCGGAGCAGAATTGAGGGAACTATGCGACTTTTACCGCCAAAAATGTTCAGAAAAATTCGAGTCAGAAAGGCTTTTTTCTGACATTTTGTGATTGTTTTACATCCAATTTCCAACAAATTGCCAAAGAAGTGTACATTGTTGGAAAGAGGAGAGTCTAATCTAACTTACGATGAAGGTTTCAGCGAAATCGGAGCAGAATTGAGGGAACTATGGGACTTTTACCGCCAAAAATGTTCAGAAAAATTCGAGTCAGAAAGGCTTTTTTCTGACATTTTGTGATTGTTTTACATCCAATTTCCAACCAATTGCCAAAGAAGTGTACATTGTTGGAAAGAGGAGAGTCTTATCTAACTTTTAATGAAAGTTTCAGCGAAATCGGAGCAGAATTGAGGGAACTATGGGACTTTTACCGCCAAAAATGTTCAGAAAAATTCGAGTCAGAAAGGCTGTTTTCTGACATTTTGTGATTGTTTTACATCCAATTTCCAACCAATTGCCAAAGAAGTGTACATTGTTGGAAAGAGGAGAGTCTTACCTAACTCCTAATAAAAGTTTCAGCGAAATCGGAGCAGAATTGAGGGAACTATGGGACTTTTACCGCCAAAAAAAGTTTCAAAAAAATTCGAGTCAATGAGGCTTTTATGTGACATTTTCTGATTGTTTTACATCCAATTTCCAACCAATTGCCAAAGAAGTGTACATTGTTGGAAAGAGGAGAGTCTTATCTAACTTTTAATGAAAGTTTCAGCGAAATCGGAGCAGAATTGAGGGAACTATGGGACTTTTACCGCCAAAAAAAGTTTCAAAAAAATTCGAGTCAATGAGGCTTTTATGTGACATTTTCTGATTGTTTTACATCCAATTTCCAACCAATTGCCAAAGAAGTGTACATTGTTGGAAAGAAGAGAGTCTTATCTAACTTTTAATGAAAGTTTCAGCGAAATCGGAGCAGAATTGAGGGAACTATGGGACTTTTACCGCCAAAAATGTTCAGAAAAATTCGAGTCGGAAAGGCTTTTTTCTGACATTTTGTGATTGTTTTACATCCAATTTCCAACCAATTGCCAAAGAAGTGTACATTGTTGAAAAGAGGAGAGTCTTATCTAACTTTTAATGAAAGTTTCAGCGAAATCGGAGCAGAATTGAGGGAACTATGGGACTTTTACCGCCAAAAATGTTCAGAAAAATTCGAGTCAGAAAGGCTTTTTTCTGACATTTTGTGATTGTTTTACATCCAATTTCCAACCAATTGTCAAAGAAGTGTACATTGTTAGAAAGAGGAGAGTCTTACCTAACTTTTAATGAAAGTTTCAGCGAAATCGGAGCAGAATTGAGGGAACTATGGGACTTTTACCGCCAAAAAAAGTTTCAAAAAAATTCGAGTCAATGAGGCTTTTATGTGACATTTTCTGATTGTTTTACATCCAATTTCCAACCAATTGCCAAAGAAGTGTACATTGTTGGAAAGAGGAGAGTCTTATCTAACTTTTAATCAAAGTTTCAGCGAAATCGGAGCAGAATTGAGGGAACTATGGGACTTTTACCGCCAAAAAAAGTTTCAAAAAAATTCGAGTCAATGAGGCTTTTATGTGACATTTTCTGATTGTTTTACATCCAATTTCCAACCAATTGCCAAAGAAGTGTACATTGTTGGAAAGAAGAGAGTCTTATCTAACTTTTAATGAAAGTTTCAGCGAAATCGGAGCAGAATTGAGGGAACTATGCGACTTTTACCGCCAAAAATGTTCAGAAAAATTCGAGTCGGAAAGGCTTTTTTCTGACATTTTGTGATTGTTTTACATCCAATTTCCAACCAATTGCCAAAGAAGTGTACATTGTTGAAAAGAGGAGAATCTTATCTAACTTTTAATGAAAGTTTCAGCGAAATCGGAGCAGAATTGAGGGAACTATGGGACTTTTACCGCCAAAAATGTTCAGAAAAATTCGAGTCAGAAAGGCTTTTTTCTGACATTTTGTGATTGTTTTACATCCAATTTCCAACCAATTGTCAAAGAAGTGTACATTGTTAGAAAGAATAGAGTCTTACCTAACTTTTAATGAAAGTTTCAGCAAAATCGGAGCAGAATTGAGGGAACTATGGGACTTTTACCGCCAAAAAAAGTTTCAAAAAAATTCGAGTCAATGAGGCTTTTATGTGACATTTTCTGATTGTTTTACATCCAATTTCCAACCAATTGCCAAAGAAGTGTACATTGTTGGAAAGAGGAGAGTCTTATCTAACTTTTAATAAAAGTTTCAGCGAAATCGAAGCAGAATTGAGGGAACTATGCGACTTTTACCGCCAAAAATGTTCAGAAAAATTCGAGTCGGAAAGGCTTTTTTCTGACATTTTGTGATTGTTTTACATCCAATTTCCAACCAATTGCCAAAGAAGTGTACATTGTTGAAAAGAGGAGAGTCTTATCTAACTTTTAATGAAAGTTTCAGCGAAATCGGAGCAGAATTGAGGGAACTATGGGACTTTTACCGCCAAAAATGTTCAGAAAAATTCGAGTCAGAAAGGCTTTTTTCTGACATTTTGTGATTGTTTTACATCCAATTTCCAACCAATTGTCAAAGAAGTGTACATTGTTAGAAAGAATAGAGTCTTACCTAACTTTTAATGAAAGTTTCAGCGAAATCGGAGCAGAATTGAGGGAACTATGGGACTTTTACCGCCAAAAAAAGTTTCAAAAAAATTCGAGTCAATGAGGCTTTTATGTGACATTTTCTGATTGTTTTACATCCAATTTCCAACCAATTGCCAAAGAAGTGTACATTGTTGGAAAGAGGAGAGTCTTATCTAACTTTTAATAAAAGTTTCAGCGAAATCGAAGCAGAATTGAGGGAACTATGCGACTTTTACCGCCAAAAATGTTCAGAAAAATTCGAGTCAGAAAGGCTTTTTTCTGACATTTTGTGATTGTTTTACATCCAATTTCCAACCAATTGTCAAAGAAGTGTACATTGTTGGAAAGAGGAGAGTCTTACCTAACTTTTAATGAAAGTTTCAGCGAAATCGGAGGAGAGTTGAGGGAACTATGCGACTTTTACCGCCAAAAAAAGTTTCAAAAAAATTCGAGTCAATGAGGCTTTTATGTGATATTTTCTGATTGTTTTACATCCAATTTCCAACCAATTGCCAAAGAAGTGTACATTGTTGGAAAGAGGAGAGTCTTACCTAACTTTTAATGAAAGTTTCAGCGAAATCGGAGCAGAATTGAGGGAACTATGCGACTTTTACCGCCAAAAATGTTCAGAAAAATTCGAGTCAGAAAGGCTTTTTTCTGACATTTTGTGATTGTTTTACATCCAATTTCCAACCAATTGCCAAAGAAGTGTACATTGTTGGAAAGAGGAGAGTCTTATCTAACTTTTAATCAAAGTTTCAGCGAAATCGGAGCAGAATTGAGGGAACTATGCGACTTTTACCGCCAAAAAGTTTCAAAAAAATTCGAGTCAATGAGGCTTTTATGTGACATTTTCTGATTGTTTTACATCCAATTTCCAACCAATTGCCAAAGAAGTGTACATTGTTGGAAAGAGGAGAGTCTAATCTAACTTACGATGAAGGTTTCAGCGAAATCGGAGCAGAATTGAGGGAACTATGGGACTTTTACCGCCAAAAATGTTCAGAAAAATTCGAGTCAGAAAGGCTTTTTTCTGACATTTTGTGATTGTTTTACATCCAATTTCCAACCAATTGCCAAAGAAGTGTACATTGTTGGAAAGAAGAGAGTCTTATCTAACTTTTAATGAAAGTTTCAGCGAAATCGGAGCAGAATTGAGGGAACTATGGGACTTTTACCGCCAAAAATGTTCAGAAAAATTCGAGTCGGAAAGGCTTTTTTCTGACATTTTGTGATTGTTTTACATCCAATTTCCAACCAATTGCCAAAGAAGTGTACATTGTTGGAAAGAGGAGAGTCTTATCTAACTTTTAATGAAAGTTTCAGCGAAATCGGAGCAGAATTGAGGGAACTATGGGACTTTTACCGCCAAAAATGTTCAGAAAAATTCGAGTCAGAAAGGCTTTTTTCTGACATTTTGTGATTGTTTTACATCCAATTTCCAACCAATTGCCAAAGAAGTGTACATTTTTGGAAAGAGGAGAATCTTATCTAACTTTTAATGAAAGTTTCAGCGAAATCGGAGCAGAATTGAGGGAACTATGGGACTTTTACCGCCAAAAATGTTCAGAAAAATTCGAGTCAGAAAGGCTTTTTTCTGACATTTTGTGATTGTTTTACATCCAATTTCCAACCAATTGTCACAGAAGTGTACATCGTTGGAAAGAGGAGAGTCTTACCTAACTTTTAATGAAAGTTTCAGCGAAATCGGAGCAGAATTGAGGGAACTATGCGACTTTTACCGCCAAAAATGTTCAGAAAAATTCGAGTCAGAAAGGCTTTTTTCTGACATTTTGTGATTGTTTTACATCCAATTTCCAACCAATTGCCAAAGAAGTGTACATTGTTGGAAAGAGGAGAGTCTTATCTAACTTTTAATCAAAGTTTCAGCGAAATCGGAGCAGAATTGAGGGAACTATGCGACTTTTACCGCCAAAAATGTTCAGAAAAATTCGAGTCAGAAAGGCTTTTTTCTGACATTTTGTGATTGTTTTACATCCAATTTCCAACAAATTGCCAAAGAAGTGTACATTGTTGGAAAGAGGAGAGTCTAATCTAACTTACGATGAAGGTTTCAGCGAAATCGGAGCAGAATTGAGGGAACTATGGGACTTTTACCGCCAAAAATGTTCAGAAAAATTCGAGTCAGAAAGGCTTTTTTCTGACATTTTGTGATTGTTTTACATCCAATTTCCAACCAATTGCCAAAGAAGTGTACATTGTTGAAAAGAGGAGAGTCTTACCTAACTTTTAATGAAAGTTTCAGCGAAATCGGAGCAGAATTGAGGGAACTATGGGACTTTTACCGCCAAAAAAAGTTTCAAAAAAATTCGAGTCAATGAGGCTTTTATGTGACATTTTCTGATTGTTTTACATCCAATTTCCAACCAATTGCCAAAGAAGTGTACATTGTTGGAAAGAGGAGAGTCTTATCTAACTTTTAATGAAAGTTTCAGCGAAATCGGAGCAGAATTGAGGGAACTATGGGACTTTTACCGCCAAAAAAAGTTTCAAAAAAATTCGAGTCAATGAGGCTTTTATGTGACATTTTCTGATTGTTTTACATCCAATTTCCAACCAATTGCCAAAGAAGTGTACATTGTTGGAAAGAAGAGAGTCTTATCTAACTTTTAATGAAAGTTTCAGCGAAATCGGAGCAGAATTGAGGGAACTATGCGACTTTTACCGCCAAAAATGTTCAGAAAAATTCGAGTCGGAAAGGCTTTTTTCTGACATTTTGTGATTGTTTTACATCCAATTTCCAACCAATTGCCAAAGAAGTGTACATTGTTGAAAAGAGGAGAGTCTTATCTAACTTTTAATGAAAGTTTCAGCGAAATCGGAGCAGAATTGAGGGAACTATGGGACTTTTACCGCCAAAAATGTTCAGAAAAATTCGAGTCAGAAAGGCTTTTTTCTGACATTTTGTGATTGTTTTACATCCAATTTCCAACCAATTGTCAAAGAAGTGTACATTGTTAGAAAGAATAGAGTCTTACCTAACTTTTAATGAAAGTTTCAGCGAAATCGGAGCAGAATTGAGGGAACTATGGGACTTTTACCGCCAAAAAAAGTTTCAAAAAAATTCGAGTCAATGAGGCTTTTATGTGACATTTTCTGATTGTTTTACATCCAATTTCCAACCAATTGCCAAAGAAGTGTACATTGTTGGAAAGAGGAGAGTCTTACCTAACTTTTAATGAAAGTTTCAGCGAAATCGGAGGAGAATTGAGGGAACTATGCGACTTTTACCGCCAAAAAAAATTTCAAAAAAATTCGGAGCAGAATTGAGGGAACTATGGGACTTTTACCGCCAAAAATGTTCAGAAAAATTCGAGTCAGAAAGGCTTTTTTCTGACATTTTGTGATTGTTTTACATCCAATTTCCAACCAATTGTCACAGAAGTGTACATCGTTGGAAAGAGGAGAGTCTTACCTAACTTTTAATGAAAGTTTCAGCGAAATCGGAGCAGAATTGAGGGAACTATGCGACTTTTACCGCCAAAAATGTTCAGAAAAATTCGAGTCAGAAAGGCTTTTTTCTGACATTTTGTGATTGTTTTACATCCAATTTCCAACCAATTGCCAAAGAAGTGTACATTGTTGGAAAGAGGAGAGTCTTATCTAACTTTTAATCAAAGTTTCAGCGAAATCGGAGCAGAATTGAGGGAACTATGCGACTTTTACCGCCAAAAATGTTCAGAAAAATTCGAGTCAGAAAGGCTTTTTTCTGACATTTTGTGATTGTTTTACATCCAATTTCCAACAAATTGCCAAAGAAGTGTACATTGTTGGAAAGAGGAGAGTCTAATCTAACTTACGATGAAGGTTTCAGCGAAATCGGAGCAGAATTGAGGGAACTATGGGACTTTTACCGCCAAAAATGTTCAGAAAAATTCGAGTCAGAAAGGCTTTTTTCTGACATTTTGTGATTGTTTTACATCCAATTTCCAACCAATTGCCAAAGAAGTGTACATTGTTGGAAAGAGGAGAGTCTTATCTAACTTTTAATGAAAGTTTCAGCGAAATCGGAGCAGAATTGAGGGAACTATGGGACTTTTACCGCCAAAAATGTTCAGAAAAATTCGAGTCAGAAAGGCTGTTTTCTGACATTTTGTGATTGTTTTACATCCAATTTCCAACCAATTGCCAAAGAAGTGTACATTGTTGGGAAGAGGAGAGTCTTACCTAACTTTTAATGAAAGTTTCAGCGAAATCGGAGCAGAATTGAGGGAACTATGGGACTTTTACCGCCAAAAAAAGTTTCAAAAAAATTCGAGTCAATGAGGCTTTTATGTGACATTTTCTGATTGTTTTACATCCAATTTCCAACCAATTGCCAAAGAAGTGTACATTGTTGGAAAGAGGAGAGTCTTATCTAACTTTTAATGAAAGTTTCAGCGAAATCGGAGCAGAATTGAGGGAACTATGGGACTTTTACCGCCAAAAAAAGTTTCAAAAAAATTCGAGTCAATGAGGCTTTTATGTGACATTTTCTGATTGTTTTACATCCAATTTCCAACCAATTGCCAAAGAAGTGTACATTGTTGGAAAGAAGAGAGTCTTATCTAACTTTTAATGAAAGTTTCAGCGAAATCGGAGCAGAATTGAGGGAACTATGCGACTTTTACCGCCAAAAATGTTCAGAAAAATTCGAGTCAGAAAGGCTTTTTTCTGACATTTTGTGATTGTTTTACATCCAATTTCCAACCAATTGCCAAAGAAGTGTACATTGTTGGAAAGAGGAGAGTCTTATCTAACTTTTAATCAAAGTTTCAGCGAAATCGGAGCAGAATTGAGGGAACTATGCGACTTTTACCGCCAAAAATGTTCAGAAAAATTCGAGTCAGAAAGGCTTTTTTCTGACATTTTGTGATTGTTTTACATCCAATTTCCAACAAATTGCCAAAGAAGTGTACATTGTTGGAAAGAGGAGAGTCTAATCTAACTTACGATGAAGGTTTCAGCGAAATCGGAGCAGAATTGAGGGAACTATGGGACTTTTACCGCCAAAAATGTTCAGAAAAATTCGAGTCAGAAAGGCTTTTTTCTGACATTTTGTGATTGTTTTACATCCAATTTCCAACCAATTGCCAAAGAAGTGTACATTGTTGGAAAGAGGAGAGTCTTATCTAACTTTTAATGAAAGTTTCAGCGAAATCGGAGCAGAATTGAGGGAACTATGGGACTTTTACCGCCAAAAATGTTCAGAAAAATTCGAGTCAGAAAGGCTGTTTTCTGACATTTTGTGATTGTTTTACATCCAATTTCCAACCAATTGCCAAAGAAGTGTACATTGTTGGAAAGAGGAGAGTCTTACCTAACTTTTAATGAAAGTTTCAGCGAAATCGGAGCAGAATTGAGGGAACTATGGGACTTTTACCGCCAAAAAAAGTTTCAAAAAAATTCGAGTCAATGAGGCTTTTATGTGACATTTTCTGATTGTTTTACATCCAATTTCCAACCAATTGCCAAAGAAGTGTACATTGTTGGAAAGAGGAGAGTCTTATCTAACTTTTAATGAAAGTTTCAGCGAAATCGGAGCAGAATTGAGGGAACTATGGGACTTTTACCGCCAAAAAAAGTTTCAAAAAAATTCGAGTCAATGAGGCTTTTATGTGACATTTTCTGATTGTTTTACATCCAATTTCCAACCAATTGCCAAAGAAGTGTACATTGTTGGAAAGAAGAGAGTCTTATCTAACTTTTAATGAAAGTTTCAGCGAAATCGGAGCAGAATTGAGGGAACTATGCGACTTTTACCGCCAAAAATGTTCAGAAAAATTCGAGTCGGAAAGGCTTTTTTCTGACATTTTGTGATTGTTTTACATCCAATTTCCAACCAATTGCCAAAGAAGTGTACATTGTTGAAAAGAGGAGAGTCTTATCTAACTTTTAATGAAAGTTTCAGCGAAATCGGAGGAGAATTGAGGGAACTATGCGACTTTTACCGCCAAAAATGTTCAGAAAAATTCGAGTCAGAAAGGCTTTTTTCTGACATTTTGTGATTGTTTTACATCCAATTTCCAACCAATTGCCAAAGAAGTGTACATTGTTGGAAAGAGGAGAGTCTAATCTAACTTACGATGAAGGTTTCAGCGAAATCGGAGCAGAATTGAGGGAACTATGGGACTTTTACCGCCAAAAATGTTCAGAAAAATTCGAGTCAGAAAGGCTTTTTTCTGACATTTTGTGATTGTTTTACATCCAATTTCCAACCAATTGCCAAAGAAGTGTACATTGTTGGAAAGAGGAGAGTCTTATCTAACTTTTAATAAAAGTTTCAGCGAAATCGAAGCAGAATTGAGGGAACTATGCGACTTTTACCGCCAAAAATGTTCAGAAAAATTCGAGTCAGAAAGGCTTTTTTCTGACATTTTGTGATTGTTTTACATCCAATTTCCAACCAATTGTCAAAGAAGTGTACATTGTTAGAAAGAATAGAGTCTTACCTAACTTTTAATGAAAGTTTCAGCGAAATCGGAGCAGAATTGAGGGAACTATGGGACTTTTACCGCCAAAAAAAGTTTCAAAAAAATTCGAGTCAATGAGGCTTTTATGTGATATTTTGTGATTGTTTTACATCCAATTTCCAACCAATTGCCAAAGAAGTGTACATTGTTGGAAAGAGGAGAGTCTAATCTAACTTTTAATGAAAGTTTCAGCGAAATCGGAGCAGAATTGAGGGAACTATGCGACTTTTACCGCCAAAAATGTTCAGAAAAATTCGAGTCAGAAAGGCTTTTTTCTGACATTTTGTGATTGTTTTACATCCAATTTCCAACCAATTGTCACAGAAGTGTACATTGTTGAAAAGAGGAGAGTCTTACCTAACTTTTAATGAAAGTTTCAGCGAAATCGGAGCAGAATTGAGGGAACTATGCGACTTTTACCGCCAAAAATGTTCAGAAAAATTCGAGTCAGAAAGGCTTTTTTCTGACATTTTGTGATTGTTTTACATCCAATTTCCAACCAATTGTCACAGAAGTGTACATTGTTGAAAAGAGGAGAGTCTTACCTAACTTTTAATGAAGTTTCAGCGAAATCGGAGCAGAATTGAGGGAACTATGCGACTTTTACCGCCAAAAATGTTCAGAAAAATTCGAGTCAGAAAGGCTTTTTTCTGACATTTTCTGATTGTTTTACATCCAATTTCCAACCAATTGCCAAAGAAGTGTACATTGTTGGAAAGAGGAGAGTCTAATCTAACTTACGATGAAGGTTTCAGCGAAATCGGAGCAGAATTGAGGGAACTATGGGACTTTTACCGCCAAAAATGTTCAGAAAAATTCGAGTCAGAAAGGCTTTTTTCTGACATTTTGTGATTGTTTTACATCCAATTTCCAACCAATTGCCAAAGAAGTGTACATTGTTGGAAAGAGGAGAGTCTTATCTAACTTTTAATGAAAGTTTCAGCGAAATCGGAGCAGAATTGAGGGAACTATGGGACTTTTACCGCCAAAAATGTTCAGAAAAATTCGAGTCAGAAAGGCTGTTTTCTGACATTTTGTGATTGTTTTACATCCAATTTCCAACCAATTGCCAAAGAAGTGTACACTGTTGGAAAGAGGAGAGTCTTACCTAACTTTTAGTGAAAGTTTCAGCGAAATCGGAGCAGAATTGAGGGAACTATGGGACTTTTACCGCCAAAAAAAGTTTCAAAAAAATTCGAGTCAATGAGGCTTTTATGTGACATTTTCTGATTGTTTTACATCCAATTTCCAACCAATTGCCAAAGAAGTGTACATTGTTGGAAAGAGGAGAGTCTTATCTAACTTTTAATGAAAGTTTCAGCGAAATCGGAGCAGAATTGAGGGAACTATGGGACTTTTACCGCCAAAAAAAGTTTCAAAAAAATTCGAGTCAATGAGGCTTTTATGTGACATTTTCTGATTGTTTTACATCCAATTTCCAACCAATTGCCAAAGAAGTGTACATTGTTGGAAAGAAGAGAGTCTTATCTAACTTTTAATGAAAGTTTCAGCGAAATCGGAGCAGAATTGAGGGAACTATGCGACTTTTACCGCCAAAAATGTTCAGAAAAATTCGAGTCGGAAAGGCTTTTTTCTGACATTTTGTGATTGTTTTACATCCAATTTCCAACCAATTGCCAAAGAAGTGTACATTGTTGAAAAGAGGAGAGTCTTATCTAACTTTTAATGAAAGTTTCAGCGAAATCGGAGCAGAATTGAGGGAACTATGGGACTTTTACCGCCAAAAATGTTCAGAAAAATTCGAGTCAGAAAGGCTTTTTTCTGACATTTTGTGATTGTTTTACATCCAATTTCCAACCAATTGTCAAAGAAGTGTACATTGTTAGAAAGAATAGAGTCTTACCTAACTTTTAATGAAAGTTTCAGCGAAATCGGAGCAGAATTGAGGGAACTATGGGACTTTTACCGCCAAAAAAAGTTTCAAAAAAATTCGAGTCAATGAGGCTTTTATGTGACATTTTCTGATTGTTTTACATCCAATTTCCAACCAATTGCCAAAGAAGTGTACATTGTTGGAAAGAGGAGAGTCTTATCTAACTTTTAATAAAAGTTTCAGCGAAATCGAAGCAGAATTGAGGGAACTATGCGACTTTTACCGCCAAAAATGTTCAGAAAAATTCGAGTCAGAAAGGCTTTTTTCTGACATTTTGTGATTGTTTTACATCCAATTTCCAACCAATTGTCAAAGAAGTGTACATTGTTGGAAAGAGGAGAGTCTTATCTAACTTTTAATGAAAGTTTCAGCGAAATCGGAGGAGAATTGAGGGAACTATGCGACTTTTACCGCCAAAAAAAGTTTCAAAAAAATTCGAGTCAATGAGGCTTTTATGTGATATTTTCTGATTGTTTTACATCCAATTTCCAACCAATTGCCAAAGAAGTGTACATTGTTGGAAAGAGGAGAGTCTTATCTAACTTTTAATGAAAGTCTCAGCGAAATCGGAGCAGAATTGAGGGAACTATGCGACTTTTACCGCCAAAAATGTTCAGAAAAATTCGAGTCGGAAAGGCTTTTTTCTGACATTTTGTGATTGTTTTACATCCAATTTCCAACCAATTGCCAAAGAAGTGTACATTGTTGAAAAGAGGAGAGTCTTATCTAACTTTTAATGAAAGTTTCAGCGAAATCGGAGCAGAATTGAGGGAACTATGGGACTTTTACCGCCAAAAATGTTCAGAAAAATTCGAGTCAGAAAGGCTTTTTTCTGACATTTTGTGATTGTTTTACATCCAATTTCCAACCAATTGTCAAAGAAGTGTACATTGTTAGAAAGAATAGAGTCTTACCTAACTTTTAATGAAAGTTTCAGCGAAATCGGAGCAGAATTGAGGGAACTATGGGACTTTTACCGCCAAAAAAAGTTTCAAAAAAATTCGAGTCAATGAGGCTTTTATGTGATATTTTGTGATTGTTTTACATCCAATTTCCAACCAATTGCCAAAGAAGTGTACATTGTTGGAAAGAGGAGAGTCTAATCTAACTTTTAATGAAAGTTTCAGCGAAATCGGAGCAGAATTGAGGGAACTATGCGACTTTTACCGCCAAAAATGTTCAGAAAAATTCGAGTCAGAAAGGCTTTTTTCTGACATTTTGTGATTGTTTTACATCCAATTTCCAACCAATTGTCACAGAAGTGTACATTGTTGAAAAGAGGAGAGTCTTACCTAACTTTTAATGAAAGTTTCAGCGAAATCGGAGCAGAATTGAGGGAACTATGCGACTTTTACCGCCAAAAATGTTCAGAAAAATTCGAGTCAGAAAGGCTTTTTTCTGACATTTTGTGATTGTTTTACATCCAATTTCCAACCAATTGTCACAGAAGTGTACATTGTTGAAAAGAGGAGAGTCTTACCTAACTTTTAATGAAAGTTTCAGCGAAATCGGAGCAGAATTGAGGGAACTATGCGACTTTTACCGCCAAAAATGTTCAGAAAAATTCGAGTCAGAAAGGCTGTTTTCTGACATTTTGTGATTGTTTTACATCCAATTTCCAACCAATTGCCAAAGAAGTGTACATTGTTGGAAAGAGGAGAGTCTTACCTAACTTTTAGTGAAAGTTTCAGCGAAATCGGAGCAGAATTGAGGGAACTATGGGACTTTTACCGCCAAAAAAAGTTTCAAAAAATTCGAGTCAATGAGGCTTTTATGTGACATTTTCTGATTGTTTTACATCCAATTTCCAACCAATTGCCAAAGAAGTGTACATTGTTGGAAAGAGGAGAGTCTTATCTAACTTTTAATGAAAGTTTCAGCGAAATCGGAGCAGAATTGAGGGAACTATGGGACTTTTACCGCCAAAAAAAGTTTCAAAAAAATTCGAGTCAATGAGGCTTTTATGTGACATTTTCTGATTGTTTTACATCCAATTTCCAACCAATTGCCAAAGAAG
The DNA here is from genome assembly GCF_027943255.1 of Anastrepha obliqua. Taxonomy (NCBI): domain Eukaryota; kingdom Metazoa; phylum Arthropoda; class Insecta; order Diptera; family Tephritidae; genus Anastrepha; species Anastrepha obliqua. The sequence continues at coordinate 40,226 of NW_026562296.1, forward strand.
TGTACATTGTTGGAAAGAAGAGAGTCTTATCTAACTTTTAATGAAAGTTTCAGCGAAATCGGAGCAGAATTGAGGGAACTATGCGACTTTTACCGCCAAAAATGTTCAGAAAAATTCGAGTCGGAAAGGCTTTTTTCTGACATTTTGTGATTGATTTACATCCAATTTCCAACCAATTGCCAAAGAAGTGTACATTGTTGAAAAGAGGAGAGTCTTATCTAACTTTTAATGAAAGTTTCAGCGAAATCGGAGCAGAATTGAGGGAACTATGGGACTTTTACCGCCAAAAATGTTCAGAAAAATTCGAGTCAGAAAGGCTGTTTTCTGACATTTTGTGATTGTTTTATATCCAATTTCCAACCAATTGCCAAAGAAGTGTACATTGTTGGAAAGAGGAGAGTCTTACCTAACTTTTAGTGAAAGTTTCAGCGAAATCGGAGCAGAATTGAGGGAACTATGGGACTTTTACCGCCAAAAAAAGTTTCAAAAAAATTCGAGTCAATGAGGCTTTTATGTGACATTTTCTGATTGTTTTACATCCAATTTCCAACCAATTGCCAAAGAAGTGTACATTGTTGGAAAGAGGAGAGTCTTATCTAACTTTTAATGAAAGTTTCAGCGAAATCGGAGCAGAATTGAGGGAACTATGGGACTTTTACCTCCAAAAAAAGTTTCAAAAAATTCGAGTCAATGAGGCTTTTATGTGACATTTTCTGATTGTTTTACATCCAATTTCCAACCAATTGCCAAAGAAGTGTACATTGTTGGAAAGAAGAGAGTCTTATCTAACTTTTAATGAAAGTTTCAGCGAAATCGGAGCAGAATTGAGGGAACTATGCGACTTTTACCGCCAAAAATGTTCAGAAAAATTCGAGTCGGAAAGGCTTTTTTCTGACATTTTGTGATTGTTTTACATCCAATTTCCAACCAATTGCCAAAGAAGTGTACATTGTTGAAAAGAGGAGAGTCTTATCTAACTTTTAATGAAAGTTTCAGCGAAATCGGAGCAGAATTGAGGGAACTATGGGACTTTTACCGCCAAAAATGTTCAGAAAAATTCGAGTCAGAAAGGCTTTTTTCTGACATTTTGTGATTGTTTTACATCCAATTTCCAACCAATTGTCAAAGAAGTGTACATTGTTAGAAAGAATAGAGTCTTACCTAACTTTTAATGAAAGTTTCAGCGAAATCGGAGCAGAATTGAGGGAACTATGGGACTTTTACCGCCAAAAAAAGTTTCAAAAAAATTCGAGTCAATGAGGCTTTTATGTGACATTTTCTGATTGTTTTACATCCAATTTCCAACCAATTGCCAAAGAAGTGTACATTGTTGGAAAGAGGAGAGTCTTATCTAACTTTTAATAAAAGTTTCAGCGAAATCGAAGCAGAATTGAGGGAACTATGCGACTTTTACCGCCAAAAATGTTCAGAAAAATTCGAGTCAGAAAGGCTTTTTTCTGACATTTTGTGATTGTTTTACATCCAATTTCCAACCAATTGTCAAAGAAGTGTACATTGTTGGAAAGAGGAGAGTCTTACCTAACTTTTAATGAAAGTTTCAGCGAAATCGGAGGAGAATTGAGGGAACTATGCGACTTTTACCGCCAAAAAAAGTTTCAAAAAAATTCGAGTCAATGAGGCTTTTATGTGATATTTTCTGATTGTTTTACATCCAATTTCCAACCAATTGCCAAAGAAGTGTACATTGTTGGAAAGAGGAGAGTCTTATCTAACTTTTAATGAAAGTCTCAGCGAAATCGGAGCAGAATTGAGGGAACTATGCGACTTTTACCGCCAAAAATGTTCAGAAAAATTCGAGTCGGAAAGGCTTTTTTCTGACATTTTGTGATTGTTTTACATCCAATTTCCAACCAATTGCCAAAGAAGTGTACATTGTTGGAAAGAGGAGAGTCTAGTCTAACTTACGATGAAGGTTTCAGCGAAATCGGAGCAGAATTGAGGGAACTATGGGACTTTTACCGCCAAAAATGTTCAGAAAAATTCGAGTCAGAAAGGCTTTTTTCTGAC